>NC_051119.1:8940481-9182871 GCF_014839805.1 Manduca sexta
TTTTACACCTTGTGTACCTAACCATAACTTCTAAATTCCAATACAATTACGGAGAAAGACTCAATTTCCAGCTGCAAAACAGCAGTGCAGGTGTAACTAGGTGTTATTTGAGATGTAGGATGTCGTGACCCGCCGGCATAATACCGGTCCGTTTCAACGACACATGCAGGTGAAACGAGACCAGATATATTAGTCATAAGAGACGGGCGATATTTCATAACGTAGTATTTATATGCGATTGCAAAAAGGTATTTTTTGAAAGCGACGATAGCCTAGTTGGGTGTGGAACGGACCGCCGAGGCGAATGTCCGCAGGTTCAAATCCCAAGGGCACACACCTCTGACTTTTCTAAAAAATCATGTGTGTATTCTTTGTGAATTTATCGTTCGCTTTAACGGTGAAGGAAAACATCGTGAGGAAACCTGCACATCTGAGAAGTTCTCTATAGGAATTTCGAAGGTGTGTGAAGTCTACCAATCCGCACTAGGCCAGCGTGGTGGACTAAGGCCTAATCCCTCTCAGTAGTAGAGGAAGCCCGTGCTCAGCAGTGGGCAAGTATATAATACAGGGCTGATATTTTATTTTTTGAAAAATATATTTTTTAATATCATATAAATTTCCACATAAGCGGCGATAGCCTAGTTGGATGTGGAACGGACTGCCGAGACGAATGTCCGCAGTTTCAAAACCATAGGGCACCTCTGACTTTTCTAAAGCCGTACGTGTATTCTTTTTGAGTTATCGCTTGATTTAACGATGAAGGAAAATATTGTGAATGTTAATCGAGGACATAGTCTATCCATGTGTCAAATTTCATCGAAATCTGTTCAGTTGTTTCTGACTATTTACAGTTAGTCCCAGTTCAATTATATACTCAAATCTGAAAAAGCCTATACAAAGACGAAAACTGCAATACACGAGTCCAGTTAGAAACACCAATGTACAAAAATACTGAAAACAAATTCCATTTGAGACATTATCAGTCTTACTAATGAACTTTTAGCGTTAAATGATGATTAAGAATTGCTTAAATAGCTATCAGAACCATCACCGATTTCCTAGTTTAAACCTTAAGAGGCAAGATGGCGGGTTTTGACTTACAGCTGATCGAGTAAATTTGTATTTTAAATAAGCATAGCTTAGTGATTTTTTTTAAGTAAGATTCTATATGTCGTATAATTCCATCCAGAAACAAAAAATTTCACAACACTATCGCTATATTATTAATATCTAATGGCATATTTCTATATATTAAGATATGTTGAGATATGTTTAATTCAATATAAAAAAATATATTTTACATGTTTGGTTTCAGATACTCACAATCTAAATATGGAAAACTAATGTGTTTTAACTAAGCATAGTTGAATTTATAAGACTGATTAATAATACATTTAAACCGCACTCAGCTCAGCGCTTGCACCGACCACTGCATATGGGATCGATTCTCCGCTCTGACGGGTGGCACGGCGTCACATCCAACACCTTTCCTAGATTTAAACGTAACCTCACTACCGATCACGTAGTAATTGAAATTGCGTATCGTATGTTTCAGAATGTTACAAATTGTTAGGGTTAACTGAATTTGGGTTTAGTTTGTTTAGTCGTTATAATTATTCACAAAGGCTTGATGACTTTGTATTGCAAACAAAGAGGTTTAATAATACATTTAAAGTTGAGGTACTGTTCGCTTTTGTCACAGTGATAGATAGTTATGTTCTCGTCTTTTGGCGTGCAAGTATCAACGGAAAGTGACATTAGCTTATTTATCTATATATATAAAATAAAGTGGTGTCTGTTACACTATTTATAACTCAAGAACGGATGAACCGATTTGGCTGAAAATTGGTGGAGAGGTAGCTTAGAACCAGGTGACGGACATAGGATACTTTTATCCCGTTCCCACGGGAACGGGACGTGACATAAGACGTGGTATAAGAAAGCAAAATTTAGTATGGAGATAGTATAAGACCCTGGGAAGGTTATAGGCTACTATCCCGGGAAAATATATAGTGGGACTTTTATCCTGGAAAACGCCTTCACGCGGGCGAAGCCGCGAGCAAAAGCTAGTTTTAAATAGAGATAAAGAAGTAACAAAATGTTAAATATTCAAATCTATTGAGCTACGTTTATGCATGCTTATAAATACGCGAACACATTTATAATATAATTATAATTAACACAAAACTTGTAAGTATTCAAAAAGAATTACTCATGTATTGAGATCCGCTAAGCAGTAAGTACGTAAGAAAATGTTAAATTCAAAACAGAGATTATATAATGTAATGGGACAATTTCGTGAACCAAATTTTATAAATAAATAA
The DNA here is from genome assembly GCF_014839805.1 of Manduca sexta. Classification (NCBI taxonomy): domain Eukaryota; kingdom Metazoa; phylum Arthropoda; class Insecta; order Lepidoptera; family Sphingidae; genus Manduca; species Manduca sexta. Next base: position 8,942,806 of record NC_051119.1, read on the forward strand.
CAAATAACAAAAATCGGTCCACAAATCTCAGTATCATCTCTGTAAATACACAAACACACGAATTGAAAACGTTGACGAACTCCGAATCCGTTAAAAAAAATAATATAACATTATAAATTGAATTTGGAAGGCTTCTAATCGAATTCAGTACAACTTAACTTTCAAATCGATGTCAAATCTGTCTCGTTTCAAATCGATTTTGTCTTTGCATTAAGTTAATACGCCATAAAGTGCATCCATCGCCTCTAAGGAGTTGTAATGTTTTTATAACAGTGCAGTAATGCCAATGTAAATTGAAACATGACTAAACAAGCTCCGTCTGCGACCGACGCCCGCATTTGCATATTAAGTAAATTAGCTACAGTTTAATGGCACACTTATAAACCGACCACCGGAGCTGCGAAATTTATAGAGTTGGTATTATAATTATTTTGATTAGTTTTTATGTGAAATATACGAAATATTAGACGTGTGGTCATTAATACGACTGTTAGTATTTAATTTTTTCCCATGAGTCGAGGCTTATATGACGAAAATTTCTTTAGATTTTTTTTTTACCTTTGTAGGCAAACGAGCATGCATGGCCTGATGGTAAGCAGCATCCGTCCATGGATTAAAGCAATGCCAGAGGCAGAGCTAAGCCGTTTCCTACCGGGAGGCGAGCACTCTTTTTAAGCTTCTTTAAAGAAGGACAAGTCATAGCACTCAGGGAATATCGATGCAGGGTGTTCATTCCAAAGTTTCAAGTCTTCTTTCAAGTGATCTAAATTAAATCATATTATGTTACTCATAAGCCATAGATTCAAGAAACTTAAATTCGGAATTGAACCCGTACCGTACAGTTACATAACACGACTCTAAAGAATCGACGTTATCCATTCAGTTTACACAGATAAATAGATAGCGTACATTTCCTTAAACTCGATTCAGAGTTTCAGCGACAGGTTTACGTAACAACATAAGCCGAGTGTAGTAAATTGCTAGCTCGTAACTCGACGCGGCGTACACTATACTAAATTACGATGTAATTTACACTTCGTTGTAATTTTGTTATGACATTATAACAGCTTCATCGCGGCTGCAATATAGATGCGTCTGCATGATGCACGGCAGCCGCCTATTATGCACGCGTGAATACAATGGAACGTAGCGAGTAAATTTATAACAATTTTATTTATATGACAGTAAGTGTGAGTTTGCATATAAGTTGAGAAATTCCGCTTGTTGACATATTTATAACATCATCCTTTAATTAATTAATGTTAAGCATCTTATTTCAGAACTAACAGAATGTAGAATGAGGAGTATTCCGTATTTATTCAGTTAGATATTATTGGGTATAAGGCGTTTGATTTTTATTTGTTCCTAAAGTAACTAACATATAATAATAATATGGACTCTGAATACTGGCCCAATGCTGGGGACGGGTATCATCTCCTACTGAGAAGGTTTAGGCCTTGGTCCACCACGTCGGCCTAGTGCGGATTGGTAAACACCATCAAAATTGCTAGAGAATTTGTCAGGTATGCAGGTTTCCTCACGATGTTTTCTTTCACCGTTAAAGCAAGTGATAATTCAAAGAAACACACATCATTTTAGAAAAGTCAGATATGCTCGTGGGATTTGATCCTGCGTACATTCGTCTCCGCAATCTGTTCCAGAAACACTTAGGCTATCTCCGCTATAATACCTGATCTAGCCCATTAATATATTATTTAATGATTGATGAGATTGAAATTGACGAGATTGTAGACGGCAAATACCATGAGCTTTATCTATCTTCTCATCGATTTTTTCAAGGATATGCAACCTTAACAATAATCAAAGAATTACTTACCGTCGCAACGCAGAGGACGGTCAGCACAATACAGGCCCGCAACGCCATGGTGTCAGAGAGAGTCCGCATCCGATGTCATATTACTAATTCACGGCATTTGGACCTGAAACAAAAATAATGTATTTTTAGTCGAGGAATCTACTTAAACACACGGCAGGTCAATACGAGCATGGAACTAATAAAACGAATTATAAATACAGTGTAAACTATATTAAAAAAAAACTTTGGGATACCTGGTGAACACATAACTAAATATTAAGTATGATTCGTCAAATAACATCGGTCAGAGAATATTCTGCTGAACACAGACTTCGCCATTGTACCGATTATTGAAGATGTTAAAAGCATTTCATTAATAAAGCGATCATTAAAGGTATATTATTACATCTCTTGCTGGTAGACATTTACTTTGAGCTTTAATTCGCTTGTTTATTTGTAAAAAGCGACCAGCATTAGCGACGTTTATTTTTTATACAGGCATAGAAAAGTATAAAAAATATATGTATAATATATTTACCATCATATGTAGTAACATATGATGGTAAATCGGTATCAGTGTGTCTATCCTGTGGGCTATACGGTTTGATCATATTGAGAAACAGCTGACGGCAGACGTAGATTTAATAAAGATTTCCAGACTACTGGATATTCGCAAAGGTCAGGCGTACAAATCAATGTACTAGTGTTTACTGTAGCGTTTAGATCTACACAGATTTAGATATATTTTATCCGTTTATTAAGTCAAACTGACTATAAACATCATGCCTTTATCTTCGAAGGGGTAGGCAGAGAGAGAGTCCCATGATGTGATAGGGGGGCGAGCCTATCGCCATATCGGGCACAAATTTTAAACTCCAGGCTGATATTGAGTAGATAACTCCAATATACTTTATATTGACTATTTCATAAGTAGTAAAGGTAAATACAATATGAGAGTCTAATGAAAATCCTGATTGAAATCAACATTATTTAATTAGGAAGATATGCTTGAAAAATAACCATTACTAAGAGTGGGGTAGATTACCATAGAAGGGCCTGATATCAAAATTTGTTGGATGCCTTTCAGAGCATTTTCGACAGCCGCTTAGTTTAATGAAGGTGTTGGCCAAGAGGACCCCTAGAGGTCTGGAGCCCTGTGTCACTTATATGGCGGCAGCAACGTCCCTTAATTCTAATGAAATTACCTAGCCCTATATTTATATTTTAGTAAGGTTTCTTCCTAATTGACATCTTTCTTGATGTAAACTGATAGTTCGATTAAAATGCTCATATAATCTAATACCAAATCAGTTAGAAGGCTCAATAAAGGTTAATACATCGTGTCAAGTACGATCGATCCGATACGGTCTTGAGATAGCCAAATAAAACAACTGGTGAAACGTTCTTACTTGACACGCCTTTTCCATTGGTTTAGTAAGACTACTGTTTAAAATAAATATCATCGGAAATTATATTCCAAAATATTGTTTCGTATTCCACTGCGCTCGCCATCCTGGTACATGAGATGTTAAGTCTAATTATGTACAGTAGTTACACTGGCTACAATCTCCTTCAAACCGGAACACAACAGCACTGCACATACAGTGCTGCTTGGCGGCAGAAATAGGCATTGCAGTGGTACCTACCCAGGTGGACTCTCATATATATGAGAGACCTACCATCAGCCAGTGTATCTAACACTGGCTACAATGTCGCTTACGTTTCTGACCTAATAACTGCCATACAATCTATATATATAAAAGAAAGTTGTGTTAGGTTCACTATTTATAACTCAAGAACGGCTGAATCGATTTGGCTGAAAATTGGTAAGGAGGAAGCTTAGAACCAGGAGATGGACATAGGATAATTTTTATCCTGTTCCCACGGGAACGGGACGTGACATACAATGTAGTACAATAAAACGAAATTTGGTATGGAGATAGTTTAAGACCCTGGGAAGGTTGTAGGCTACTATCCCGGGAAAATATATACTGGGATTTTTATCCTGGAAAACACATTCACGCGGAGGAAGCCGTGAGCAAAAGCTAGTATAACCTATAAATGTTATTCCACGATAACCAGTAAGCATCGACATAAAGACACGTACACACTCGAAGGAAAAAATCGTTACACATCAATAAAAGCGAATACAAATCCCGATTTACTTGGAGTCGAGTATAAAGGAGTACAGTTTGGAGTCACGCTACCGGCGCGTCAAGGCAAATGGTCTGTGTGTGCGCGGCACTATGGTCTATAGATGTGGCATAGAGCGTACCTGTCGAAAACAGTTGAATTTATAAAATAATGTATTTTTATTTATATCTTTGAATGACCAGACGACTTTGCCCTTCACCTGATGGCAAGCGACACGACCGCCCATAAATAGTAGAAACACCATCACCTTGAATTACAATGTAGTGTTTGGTATTCCACTGCGCTCGCCATCCTGAGACATGAGATGTTAAGTCTTATTATGTCCAGTAGTTACACTGCCTTATCTATATTATCTATACTATTATATAAAGCTGAAGAGTTTGTTTGTTTGTTTGTTTGTTTGTTTGTTTGTTTGTTTGTTTGTTTGAACGCGCTAATCTCATCTATACTATTATATAAAGCTGAAGAGTTTGTTTGTTTGTTTGTTTGAACGCGCTAATCTCAGGAACTACCGGTCCGAACTGAAAAATTCTTTTTGCGTTGGATAGCCCTTTGTTCGTGGAGTGCTATAGGCTATATATCATCACGCTATACCCAATAGGAGCAGAGCAGTAATGGCTAATCTCAGGAACTACCGGACCAAACTGAAAAAATATTTTTGCGTTGGATAGCCTTTTTTTCGTGGAGTGCTATAGGCTATATATCATCACGCTATATTCAATAGGAGCGGAGCAGTAATGTCTAATCTCAGGAACTACCGATTCGAACTGAAAAAATATTTTTGTGTTGAATAGTCCTTTGTTTGTGGAGTGCTCAAAGTTATATATCATCACGCTATGACCAATAGAAGCGGAGCAGTAATGAAACATGTTGCAAAAACGGGGAAAATTATGAGTTTTGAGAGCTTCCGTTGCCTGCGCTGCGTAAACGGTTAAAGTTATGCAACAATGATGTATGACGGGAATGTTTCACTTAAAAAGTTCTAAAAATATATTATAAAACAAAGTCCCCCGCTGCATCTGTCTGCCTGAACGTATTAAACTCAAAAACTACCCAACGTATTAAGATGAAATTTGGTATGGAGACAGTTTGAGACCCTGGGAAGAACATAGGCTCCCGGGAAACTACTACTTTTATAACGGAAAACTTTAGCCTGAAAAACTTTATAACGCGGTCGGAGCCACGGGCAAAAGCTAGTAATAGATAATGCGGTTTGTTAAGCAACATTCTTATAGCTTATCTCTGGAAAATAAACGCTAAGCTCTATTGAAATAATTTCAAATCAATATTTGAAATGTTTTAACCTAGTTAAGTAGTTAACTTGATAGGTGATATTAAGATATGTACCAAACTTCCTGAACGTATCGCTGTATTGGTTTCAAATTCAAACCTAAATAAAAAAGGTATACTTTTGAATGAAATTTTATAACTATCCACATAATTATTAGATCGTTAATCTAGGCACTCTCCTGTTCCAAATACTAAGTACTAAAATAAATAATTTTATATAATTATAAAATGTATATAGATATTGTAACTTTAACTTTTCAGACCACCAACATCTGAGTCCGCCCCGTGAAGAAGAAGGCTGAGAATTCTTAGAAACATCGAGAGAAAAATAAAATACAAAAAACCGAAGACTATTTTCATTTCGTCTGACATTCGCGTAAAATTTAAAAATCATTATGCATAATAATATACTTCTTAAGCCCTCAATTGGCCGATGGGTCAGAGGCCAAAGGCAGAAGGCAATATTGCTGGACACGGCGCGCATTTTGAGGAGATTTCTCACTTTGAATCTCTAACCGCGGGTGGCTTGGGTCGTGAGCTTCGCCATCGTAAGTTCATTAATTTTTTTATATTTTTATATGCACATTTTTTATTAAAGAATATATATAAAAAATGTAAAAAAAGACCTTTGAAATAAAGAGAATGAACATATAATTCTTAAATAAATATTAAATTAAATTCTATAGTCCCTTCCATCTTCCCTAAATCTTTGCATCCTTTTTATTCCTCAGTTCAGACGCTCCGCCGCCGCGCGAACGACTCACAATGATTTACCTTTGTTTGTCACTACCATCTAGATTGCCCTGATATACTGCGTCTAGATTCTTTCCCAACTCTCACAGTTTTGTGCTAGAATTTTATAGAGATTTGAACAAGTCTTCGAGGAATAATAGTCTTGTATTATGTTACGAACTGTGCTAGCGAATAGTTTCTTGAACTTATTTCTTGATATTTATGGTCTAACACTTAATATTATAGGACAAAATAAACCTTACGACATATTAGTTCAGGGTTTCAGTCAGTCAGCCTCGGTGATGTAGTTGTATTGCATGCACTGTATGGCAGCGCTCTGAGGTCCTGGGTTCGAATGCCGGGTCGGGCAAAATTATATTTGGGGTTTTCTGCTTAGTATCAGCCCGGAGTCTGAAATCTATTCCCGATATGGCAGCGCTCTGAGGTTCTGGGTTCGAATGCCGGGTCGGGCAAAATTATATTTGGGGTTTTCTGCTTAGTATCAGCCCGGAGTCTGAAATCTATTCCCGATATGGCGAGAGGCTCACCCCCTAACACATCATGGGACGGAACACACATGGCGAAATGTCAGTGCCCTGGTTGCGCCTCTGCATACCCCTTCGAGGATAATATGCGTGATGTGATTTTTTTTTCTTTTTAGTTTAGAATCTGCGTGTTTAATCCCCAGACTGGGAATTAAATCTATGTGAGTTTTTTATACTCATACATGAGTCCTATATTAGCACTTGAACCAAACGGCTATTACACGATATTTATCTCTATTATTGACGTATATTCTATAGATACAAACGTCCATATGAATTATCTGTTCAAGATTTGAACTAAAATGGCAACCAAAACGTCACTGTTATAACTTATTTATTTAATTGAACAACAAATAATTTTACTTATTTAACTAATATTTTTTATTGAAATCCATGTTTACACTTAGACTCGAGTTTTTATATCATGAGCGTCATTCCATACACAACCACAAGCTGTCAATATTGACAGCTGTCAATAAAGTCAGTTTGAATGGATTGCAGTTCAATTTAGTTGAACACAGTGAATGTTCGGAACGCCAAAACATAGTACATATATATCGGTGATCTCTACCGTATGAGAATTCGACTTGACTCGTATTAATCTACCTACCTCTCAAAGATAGATGGCGTGCGCATAAACTTCCCTAATATTAAAATAAACAGCATTACAATAAAACAAACAGACACTGCTATATTGTTATTCCGCGCACGTATTCCTGTCGAAACCTTCCAAGAACCCTCGTATTGGCAAAAAGGTCGCAATTGTTCTAGAAAGGTCTTCCACTTTGACAGCTCCGGAACTGAGTTTGTATTATTGGATTTCTAATTAATTAATAGTATTTTATTTTGACCCTCACGCCTACGTTTCCGAGAGACGTGGAACAAATATTTATATTAGTTTAAAGTGTTACCATCCCTTATTATGAAACTGGATAACAACAGTTTTTAGAACTTTTGTCTGTATGTTTGAACACGCATCGCGCAATAGCTACTACATATAATTGAAAGCAGTTTTCACAGATGTATTACTAGAGGATTAACTTAAAATATAGGTTTAATTTTATCGTGAAAAACTTTGTCACGCGCGTAAAACCGCGAGCAAAAACTAGTATACATTATATAAATATTTTAGGCTTGAGTAACTCTAGTAATCATTATAATTTTGTATATTTTATTTATAGAACCTTTCAAAGAAACTCGTAGCAATAAGATTCACTTTTACTTACTATTAAATCGAATTCATACAATTTTTTTGGTTGGTTTTAAATAAATTTACTGATTTTTTATGTACGATTTGAGAAACTTAAAGTGTTATTTTCAAGAAGATAAGTACGTAATTTCATTTAGTAACGCATTGTCAAATTGACCCTTTAAACCTAGTTTAGAATGGTTGCTATCCAGGCGGTTACAAATATCCTACCACCAGCAAAGAAGACCAGCTCAATAGCTTAATATACTCAGAATAAAGCTTATTTAAACTAGTTTTGATAGCTCTTGCATCATGTATAATACCAAGTTCCGAACAGCGATTCTCCTAAACTGTATTTGAAGCAACAGTTTAATGACAAACATGTAAAGCAGGAGCTGGAATTTATAACATAACTAAATTAGACCACAGGATCGCAAGATTAAGAGAAAGGAACCTAAGAAGGCTTTCTTATACTAAGTTTTATCTGCTGGTCCAAATTAGTCCTTTTCTAGAATAAAGTTACCATTGTGCACTTTTACTAGAAAGAAATAGTATATAATATTTTAATCTTGAAGGCTTGGTTTATGAGTGTAGTAAAAGGGAACCTCGGGTTTGGGCAAAATATTATGCAGGACGAATATACTTCAAAACATCTTATTGCACTTGATACGATATTAGAAGCCACATCAGCAATGGTTAAGCGTAGTAATATCTAACAAAAATATGTTTCATATATCTTGTTATAGTTTAGGTATTAGCAAACAACAAAACTATACAGGAAGCTTTGAAAAAATATTCTCGTGAAGCATATAAGGTGAATGAAAAGTACAAGATGCCATTGGACATAAGACTTAACATCTCATGTCTCAGGATGGTGAGCGCAGTGGAATACCAAACAATACATTGTAATTCAAAGTGTTGGACGGTGTTTTTACTGTTTATGGGCGGTCGTATCGCTTACCATCAGTAGAATGGCAAACTTGTATCTTCATTTAAAGCAATAAAAAAGGAGACGAAAGTATGTAATACACACGATACAATTTAAGTAGAATTAATTATCAATCAATGAAGTGTCTCAACCATTTTTTATTCTTTGCAAATCAAACTGGGTTAGGGGAAAAATATTTTATTGCTTGCCAAATGTATGTATATTGACGGAGGATTGGTTACGGTTGTACGTCTGTAAACTTTTTATCGCCTTTGGATGTATTGCGTTCCGATTTACGCTTTTAATTTTCATATTCATATGTCGAGAAAATTTACTGTGTATAACGGAACGCACCGTTTTTGAATTTAATTTTATGGTGTTGTGTTTGTATGTTTATACATTTTTTTTTATGTTTTATGCGAACAACTACTTATTTTATTAAACACTAGCTTTTGCCCGCAGCTCGGTCCGCATGAAAAGTGTTCCGGGATAAACATTTTCCCGGGATAGTAAGTATTCACTCACACACACACACACACACACACACTAGGGAATAATGTAGCTTCCTCTTAGTACAAGAATTTTCAAAATCAGTTCGGTAGTTCCATAGATTGGCCCCTACAAACAAACAAATTTACAAATATTGACAATAAGTACGTGTTAAAGCATTTTTAATCCAAAACTCATTACTACATTTAATTTGAATTAGATTTATTAGACTAAAATAGATTTATTATCATTAAGCGCCTTTAGCGCTCTTAATGCAGAAATTAACTCCGATAAATACGACGTTATGTAATCAATTACGTTCAGCTCAAAATGATTGGTAAACGCAGATTCTGGTAATATTTCATCCATTGGTCTTTCGTCATATTTTACTACCCAGTTTACGAAACATTTGAAAACCATTCTCTCTTTCCACTTTGTATTCAAAGAAAAGGATAGATATATTCCATGGCTTATAGTATTAACTACAAATGTAAAGATGCATTTCCATGGCTTACTTTACAAAATTCATATTTTGAAAACAGTCAAGAAATAGAATGAAAACATCTTACAATGCAAAACGCCAAACAAATATTCGAATGTAAGAACTTATAATCCGACGTAGATGGAAATCACAGGCGTCGGAATAGAATAGTGTGAAAGTAGGAAAACCTCGCGGAACAGTTCCGAAGACGCTCCGCAGTTTGCGTCAACTTTATACCAACTTTGAGCTAAGTTCTCTGAATAAAGGATTCGAAGAATGGTCTTGGCCGCTTTAACCGTTGTTATGCGATTTCGTAAACTAAAGCTTACGTGCTATGACTTAATGCGAGTGTATATCTATTTATTACAGAGAGAAGAATATAATTCTTGTAAGAACTACGTTAAAGACTTTGCCTGTACGAAGGAGACCTGTTAACAAAGCGACATAATCGTTGATGTTTCGTCCTCTTCCAGTGACTGTCAGGAGCCGAGGTTCGTAACCCGTTAGTGGGTAGCCCTCAGCATGGTCGCTTAATTTTCAAGGGTTGCAAACGCCTAAAGAGCTCAATAGTTCAGTGTGTTTGTACAAGCCGGCCCTTGTCAAAACAAAAGTAAAACAAATGTATCGTCAGGTTGAAAACAATCGATATCACAGAAAAACGGCTCAAGAAAGCAGCTTTGCTATTACATTTTGTAGGAACAATAAGAATGTCTGGGATCTAATAAATCCTGCATCTGTTTTCAATTATTCTTTCATTATTTCGTAATTATTTTTTGCAAATATACATACATCCACAAACTTACATTGTATTTAAAGCCTTGCGCAGTTAACTGTGATTTCAAACATGAGAATTTATAGAAGCATGAACAAAATTATTCATATTATAAGGATTGTTAAAAACTTGCTGAATCTAAGTAAGCGAGTTTTCGCGGGACCACCGTGAGAGCTTTGACATACTATAAAAAAATATTCACCCGAATCGGTTTACACGCCTCATCATTATCGTTGTACATACATACAACATCTAAATTCGAATTGAGAATCTCCCCGTTAAGTTCGGATAACGCCTTTCGATACCCACTCCTTTATAATGATTAAACTAATGGCATTTATTCGTATATGGGGTAGATAATATTGCTTATCATTACATTAATGCGTTGACATAATGACAAATTTGCTAAAGCGAGTGCTTTTAAGTGACGGTAACTAGATTTTGCACTTGCCAATTTAATGGAAGGTGGTCTGACTCATTGCCTTAAGAGGATTGAAGCGTGTACAATATACATAATATTATAGCTTAAGTGCAATTAGTTGGTGTACGCATTACGCCTTAATGTTATTTTTCGCACGTGCTCAAAGATATAACCATTGCAGATCTGTTGTAGCCATTTTTGTGTTACGATGTAAGAGATAAAACACACATCACGCATTTATCCCTAAAGGGATATGCAGAGGCGCAACCAAGGCACCCACTTTTTGCCAAGTGAGTTCCGTCCTACAATGTGATAAGAACGAGCCTATCGTCATATCGGGCACAAATTCCAGACTCTTGGCTTATACTGAACAGAAAATCCAAATATCACTTTGTCCGACCCGGGATTCGAACCCAGGACCTCAGAGCGCTGTCTTACCACGCAAGTACAACTACGCCACCGAAACAGTAAAAGGAGACGACCTCAATCAAATCTAGAACAAATCTTATCGCAGAATCTAAGTCCTAGACGAATGTTTGGAATTGGGGCAAATCCAAACGGATTATGCGATATGGGAGAAATTCAAGATATATTTATAAAAGAAAATCAGATTTAAAGTGGCACGTATTTTTATGTTGGGGAGATCGGACGTTATGCTGAAAGGAGTTAATTGAAAACCTAGTCACAAAACGGTTTAAAATTGGAATCGTGGTACACATAACTAAATCAGCTGAACTATTTCTTGTACATTGAAATGTAATGTAGTACTCTCCTGGTTCTACACAATTTTAATGTGAATCATAATCGTCATAAATTTCCTTAATTGTAGGTTCCTTTTGATATAATTATGCCCGTTTATATTTTCATAAGAAACGCGTGAAGAACGTAGAAGTAAACTCGTTTCTTAAAATAAATATTGTTGTAGGAAGACTTTAGTGTGAAGTCTAGACAGAGCGTCGACCTTTGAAAAGTTACTGCGAATGAAAGGCGATGGTGTGTAAAGCCTTTGTACTGTATAGTAATACAGTCAACAGTTAAATTATGGAAATCCATAGGAAGTTCTATCTACACACATCACACATCACGCATTTATCTCCGAAGGGTATGCAGAGGCGCAACCAAGGCACCAAATTTTCGCTAATGGTGTTCCGTCCCATAATATGACAGGAGGTGAGCCTGTCGCCATATCGGACACAAATTACACTCTCCTGGCTGATACTGAGCAGAAAATTCCAAATACCACTTTGCCCGATGCGGGAACTAAGCCCAGGACCTCAGAGTGCTACCATACCGCGAATGCGGTACAGCTATGCCACCGAGGCATTCCAAAGTTCTAAAAATGAAGGAATTCCAGGCCATAACTAACGCGGTGAAAATTGGTATGGATATAAGAGCAATTTTTCTTTAAGAGAAGGCCAGTCAATGAATAAGTGTAGCAGTTAAGTAAATGAGACATTATGACCATAATCTCATGAGAATACTAGACATTGTGGTTACCATGGAAACGCCACTTTCAAAAACACTAGTGTGGGGAGAGGGTAACTTCTTAAAGTTCCTTTTGTTGTGATTTGTTTTGTCATTGGATCCAATCTTACCGGCCATATTATTTTATAACAGAGTTATGCAATGTTCAGTTGAGTAACCGAATATGAAGAGATCATTATCTCTACCCATAACTGTGATCTCTTAGTTCAGCTTTCTTTATAAGTACACCACTTCAATTAAGTCGTCTTAATCAAGTTGGAGACATTTTTATTTAAATTACTTGGAAACAATATTTCTTTTGTCTCTACATCTTTCATATAATTATACAGTATATTTCTGAGTCCCAACAAAACAAACAATATCAAACAATAGCTATTAAATTTTCCGTACCCAATCAATACTGCCCCGGTTCTCTAGACCGCATTGATTTCTTGTCTAGTTAAATATTTAGATTCCTAACTACTCCACTTCTTTGTATTACATACGTTTTTTTCAACTACGTTGTTAAAAGATTGTTCGCGATACACTGCTTAGCCGTAATTGGCATAGCTAATTTCAGTTGCTGACTCACCATCAGTGTCAATTGCGTCAATGGCAATTGTTTTGAATAGCTATACATTCGAAATTTGGTCAAACTTAATATGGTTTTCTGGTCAGTATTAATTTCCTAGGCTCTAAAATTTGTGTCCGATAGGCTCACTCTTTATTACATTACTGGACAAGTGCATATGACGAAAAGTTGGTTGCTGGGTTGCACCTCTCCTTTTTGAGATAAAGTTGTGCTTTGAGATTTTTTTATACAGGCATGAAAATGTTATCTCACTACTGCTACTCACTGCTACTTGGCGGCAGAAATAGTCAATGTGGTGGTAACAATCCAGGCGGACTGTCACATATGAGAGACCTACCACAAGTCTAAAAATTAATAGTAAATACGCTATCTGATCAACGCTGAAATCACCTTATTTTTAGAAGTAAACTACCTTCTGCCAGTAACAACAGTCTATAAGAAAGAATAAGCAACGTTTTTTCTAAATAACATCCTTAATAAATCAAAACGAATCACCTTGAGCCATTAAAACAACATTAAACAGAAAAATCACCGGCAACAGAACGCGGTTTTAATTAAACCTAACGATTTAAAAAGAAATGTTAAAAACTGTATTGACTGGGTTAATGGAAACTGTACACTCGCACAAATGTAAAAGTTTCGACCCACCTTTGTCCGTTTTTGCCTCCAATTAATTGTTTCGCCTTATATTTTCAGATGAGATTTTTCGCTTGATTTAATTGAATGGATTCTTTCTTTTTTTTTCTGTTTTGTATCTTCGAATTTGCAATGGATTTAAGCTGTGTACAAGCTCTTGAGCCTCGATTTAATGGAACTAAATGGAGATATATTTTATTAAGAGGGTTAAGAGGTTTTTAGTGAGGGTACGGTTCGGTATTGACTACTAAGATTCTTGGTATCCTTATATTTCAATATAGGTACATTCGATTGGTGAATATCTGGCTTCGATTAATCGTTTTATATATTTAAGGCGTCATTTCTCATAAGCACTCACAATAGGGTACCGGACTATTTTTATTTTGTACTATTATCAAAAATTGCGTTTTATAAATTATAAAACAAAAGGAATGATTAAAATCCGCAAAAATCAAAAAGTTTTTGAATTTCGATGGAAGGGGTAAGTAACAAGAAAAAGAAAAGAGGCATAATACCCACCTTTGACGTCATCGGTAATCACTACGCCTGCGAAAGAAAGAGATGAAACATGGTAAAACACGGACTCCCCCCGTGACCATGAAGGCTGCAAAGCCTTCGAAACGTCGGGAGAAAAATAAAATACTAACCGCGATAGAATCCGAAAACTAGTTTAATTTCAATGTCTAACATTCGCGTAAACATAAGAAATCATTATTAATTACCTACTCATTTCAAAACTATTGATTGTTATAAAAAATTTAAATGTTATCTTAAATTAATTTAATTTCTATGTTGAGGTGAGTAATTGATATTAAACCTTCAACCGCAACCAGAGCATTTTACAAATGAGATTTTGTTCTTGAGGACTGTCGAAATATGTCTACAGTGAGGCCATTTAAAATTATATAGCTTTTGTAAAAATTCTTCCCTATCCATTCTAAGAAGCTAAAGCTCGCTATCCCGTGTTAGAAACGTTAAAAGGTAAAACAATGTTTGTATTTATTATTAACGGTCGGTATCGATGGCTTGGCACGCGAGCACTGAACAGAATGTTTTGTTTCCACTGATAGTATTTATGTATTAGTGTTACGTGATCTATACACGCGTGTCAGATGTGTTATATGATGTATTTAACCTTTATAACTACCTGAATTTTATCGGAATAGTAGAATATAATGTTGTATTGCCAAAATCAACTGATAGGATTTTAAGGAAACCTAGTTTTAAGGTTTTTTTAAGTTTAGTTTTTCCATAGTTTTATGATTTTCAAACAATTATCAAAGACTTTCCGACCATTTTTTAATGTTTTTTTTTCTGGTAAGTGTATTGTTAGTACACGATGTATGTTTTATAGCACCAAGGGAATAGAGAAGTAGAGAACTTCTCAGGTATGCAATTTTCTACGCGAGATTTTTCTTCGCCGTTAAAGCAAGCGATAATTCACAAAGAATACACACATAATTTTAGAAAAATCAGAAGTGTGTTCCATTGGGATTTGAAGTTGCAGATATTCGTCTCGGCTGTCCGTTCCTCAACCAACTAGGCTGTCGCCGCTTTTTAAGTAAACACACATATTTTTTATATCCTGGAATTAAACTCAGTTCAACGGTTTCATACACTAACATTAAATCAGTAGAATTTACTCGCCCTCACCCACCACTACACCTCTTGTAAGCCAGGATCAGCAGTGGCACGTATTTTATGAACTCGAGCGGTGAAGCTCGGCGAGTCTCAGGGAAAACTAATATGTCATTATCCCGCAATGAATATAATCAAATAGAAAGATAGGGAGGAGTTGGAAATATGAATTGTCCACTTCCCTCCATAGCAAAGCTATCATTAAACCAGAACCTCAACTTATATCACGCTGAAACCACTGTTCAATCCCAATAAATACATCACGAGCGGAGATAACCGTCGAGTGCCGACCTAAGCGGGGGCGGAGCTGATACGCGATTAGCTACATCGATAAATCTATCGATATTTATGTATGGAATATCGATAATATTGCGAAAACTTAATTTTAATAAATAGCTGGTCTTCTTCCATGTGAAATGCTGTTATTTAGGAGTGTGCGGCATGTGCTCTGTGTTCCTTTTTGAGAAGAAAAACAAGAAACAATATTATGAAATTTAACTGATTCAGTATGAGCCCATTAGCATTTAGTGATGCAAATTGCACTTCCTAGTTTTGGGTAGTATTGCTATTGTTTATAAATGGTCATCTATCTCATCATACTGATAATAAAGATTTTAAAAATAGTTATATGTTATAAATCAGAAACCACTGAACGAATTTGAATGGAGATGCGCACACACACCATGACCTGGATTAACATAACTACTTATATCTATAAAACACACGTTAAATTGACAACCTTCTTCTTTTTTAGAGTCGGTAAAAATATAAGTACACTCTAATAATGATTTAATATTTTTACGCGAATGTTAAACGTTAAAATTAAACTATTTTTCGAATTTTATCGCGGTTTTATATTTTAATTTTCACTCGACGACGTATCAAAGACTGCAGCCTTCGTGGTCACGTGGGGGACTTAATTTAATTTTAATACACTTACCCCCTTATTCATAGACGTTTTGTCTATGAACGGAGCATTGCTGTGATAACAAGTCTGTTTCTCTGTGCTGACGGCATTCATTGGCCTTCGCAGTGCAGACATAGGGCCGTTGTGATTGGCTAATATTATTGTATCTCAGACTTGTTATCACAGCTTTGCTCCGTCCTTAGATAAATAAAATCTATGAATAAGGGGATAAGAATATATTTAGCATATCACATCGATAGATGTATCAAACGAACGAATAACCAAAATCTAGTTATAAAAACGATCAATCGATAGTATCGACAGGGTGCCATTGCTAGCAATTGTGCAAAATTGGCCGTGCGCCAGCCTCGGCATGTGACACGCTGATTGACACGGTTTAGTGCTCGTGCTGCGAGCAAGGCTTGTGTCCACGTTCCATCGAATTAACAACATTTTTCCCCAATTACAACTGTTAGACTAGCATTTTTTGTCGTCTAATTTATGGGTCTATCGCAACGTTCAAGTAAATTTTTAGCGTCGGTTTACGTATGCACTCTTTTGTTTATCATTTACTAGCTGACCCGACATACCTTGTCCTGTCTTAACAATATATTTGCAGACCTTAATATAAAGTATCGAATGGCAACAGATGACTATCTCATTCCATATAATCATGCCGGCCTATTGAGCTACCTTCACATTACGGATGCACATTTCTTTTCATAGAAAGACAAGGGTAAATAGTTGCTATTTAAGTGTATGCCTAATTCTCAATAGCCTGTTCTAAGACATAAGTCTCTTGTATCCCTTATAAAGTATATTGCGTCGCTATAAAAAGAGTATAGTTCATAATTTACCAAAGCGCACGCGTGTGTATCGGCTTTCCTTACAGCTCTGTTCGGTTTATGATTACATCGTGAGTTGCCGCCCGTCTAAAGGTGTGTTTATATTGGAAGAGAGAGCGTGGTGTCAGAAATGCAGTGTTTGATCCATGCTTTATGTAATTTTTCCTATAACTAATAGGCTGCCTTCACTAGATGGTAGTAAAGTCAATGTAGATGGTTTTTGGTTAGAACGGGTAACCAACGTAGTCCATGGGATTAGCAAAAGTGTCAGTGTTTTTTTTATTATACGTGGACGACAAAGTGACCCCACTACACTGGTAAGTGGAGTGGGGTCCAATGAAATGTCGACTGACGAGAGATGATTAGGCAGTCGACACAATAGTGTACCGGACTCTTTTTTGTTCTTTACTACTATCAAATATTTACATAATATTAATTATAACACAGAAGGCATTATTAAAATCTGGGAAAAATCAACAAGTTATAAGTCTTTGAATTTCGGTGGAAGGGGTAATTAACAAGAAACAGAAAAGAGACGAAATACCTACGTGTGACGTCATCGAGAATTACGACGCGTGCGAAAGAAAGAGATGAAGCGATATCCCCATATCGCGCCCACATCTGCACATTACAATATTTTTTATATGAATTACTCGCTCATTTTTTAACCAATTTCTATGCAGTTTTCGCAGGAGTGCTTCTTTTTGGTATTATTAAACATTACATATAGAATAATGTACAAAATCAAGCATAGGCCGGTCCCCTATTATGCCGGCCTGTTGGAACCGGATATACACAGGCTGATCACGGAACGCGGTACACTTTCTGAGTCAATATGGCGGGTTTTATCACCTTGTGTAGATTAACGACCGCCTTCAATAAACAAATAAAATTCAATAATCATTGATCCGAATTCCGATCAAAATGAGTCATTTGTAAGCATATCAAAAAGCTTTGTTCTGATATTTTCATTTTAAATTAGAAAAATATCATAAAAATATTACTCGATGACATTATTCAAGGTATCCGCTTGCGCTTATCACCATCAACATGTGTATCTCGCGCCTCGCATAAAGAGAATTTGCGATGATTTACCATTAATCTCAGCGTCTATGTTTACCCCCTATAACGTTAGCTTGGATACAACGTTTTTACAAGACGCCTTTATTGAAGGCTCGTCGTATAAATCACTTAAAATTTTAATATATTTTAGCAATGTAGTGAAATATATCGATACATGATTGGTTGTAAAATGTTTTTCTAAATAACAAAAAAATCAATTTAGCATGCGGGTTGATAGTTGATGATTGGAGTTTCAATAAATCTTATTATATATCCGGGATAAGTCCCGATTTATATTTTACACCTCTAGTGATAGATTGGTGAAAACTGCATCCAATTCCTTGCAGTAGTTTTGGCGTGATGCGTATACAAAAATTGTTAATTCTTGGGCTTTTAATGATAAATTAGTAAGAATTCTATTGTAATACGTTTAAATATAAAAGTACATGCACCGTAATTGAAACACAAGTGACAAGAAGAAAATGTTGCAACCACAAAAAAAACTTAAGAGGTATTTATATACTTTGATGACACCTTTAATATTTATTATCCAATAAATATACAGGCAGACAAAAATTCTAAAAACTGTTGTTTTGGCTTCTATTGGTTTGATATATACCCTCATTTTTTTCAGTATCTGTAATGCACACATTGGCCTGTTACAATTATCTTATATGTAAAGTAAGATTATAGATAAATGTGGGGACTCGATGAATTTATATTTTCGTAAGTTTAGGTCACTTAGTTTGGGTCGTTTCGCAATTCCTGCGTGTGGGTGCAAAAAAGTGGCTGTAAGCCGCGGCCTATACGACCGACTGACAAATCCGAACTCAAACCTAACTGCGAAGACTTGTGAAAATATTTTTATGGTAATTGGAAGGAGGTAAAGTTAGAAATGCTAAGCCAACTCTAATATACATAAATATATAACATGGCTTAGGTTATAGATTAACATAATAATAAAAACATAGTTGACTGTTGAACCCCATATATTTATACGGAAAAAAATCACCTGAACGAAACTGCGAGTAATACCTAGTACCCTGACGCAAAATATCGCCCAATTACAGAACCAATTGGTATTTCGTTTAACAATTCTGACGGTCTTCGTCGCATACCGTCACGGATACGAAACAAATTAGAGCGTTTTAATTTTGTTTCGTATTTACTAAAAAGATTTCCTTATTTCGTTTGTTCTTTGTTACTGTCAGGCTATTTTTAAACCTTTTTCGCTAAATCCGATTTACCTTATAGCTAAGGTGGGTAATTTTGAGTGTGTGAAGTCTACCAATCCGCACTAAGCCATTATGGATTATGGCCTAATCCCTCTAAGTGGTAGAGGAGGCCTGTGCCCAGCAGTGGGATAGTATAATACAGGGCTGATACTAAGGTGGGAAATGCAAATTAGAGACAAATGCATTGTTATAATTAAAAAAACTAGTACCTTAATCGGTTTATTTTTTCAGAGATGCACTCAATATAAATACAAACTCTTTAGCTTTATATAGCTTCTGCGCTCGGTTTCGCCCGTATTACTGACAATTTCCCTGATAAATATAGCCTAAATCACTCTACAGAATTGAAGGTTCCTATCAATAAAATAATTGTCAAAATCGATTCAGTAGTTTTTGATTTCATCCATTACACACATACAAATAATCAAATCATTTCTCTTTATATTAGTTTAGATCATTTTTATCTAAAATTCGATTACTTAATTAAAGTTGCTATCCGCCATTGGTGTACAGTAATGCGCCGTGACTCCGCCTGCGGTCGTTTTGATATGGTAATCTCGCTTAGAGACCCTTTAATTACTGATGAACCTTTATTTCCCGCGTGGAGGTAACGGGTAAAGCTCATCGTTCTATTTAGCTGGGCCCTTATTCTGTATGATAGAGTAAACGCGTAACGCGGCCGTGTCATGTCATCTTCGAGAAATGTGCGTGGAATGGTATTCTGTAAGCCAAATTTCTATAGTCCTAAACATGATGCGTTGTGTTACGTGCTTGTTACACACTGAATAACGTGCGGGATAGAGAATAAGGCCCCTGCAATATATATATTTAATCTAAGTGTTAAATGCGGTTTCGTCCGCTTGAAATTTCTCCTGCTACAAAACTACTGTAAACGCTCAGAAGGAATTTGCAGGAATAAACACAAATAATTAAAATCACTTTATTGAAGCACACTTCGCTATATCCTTGCTGATAGTATTCGAATGCCCGTCCGTATCAGAAACTGCCCCCAGCAGCACTTCCGGATAAATACGACCTGGGGCCTTATTCTCTATCCCGCGCGTTATTTTAACAGTGCGTAACAAGCACGTAACACAACGCGTCATGTTTAGGACTATAGAAATTTGGCTTACAGAATACCATTCCACGCTCATTTCCCGAAGATAACATGACACGGACGCGTTACGCGTTTACACTACCATACAGAATAAGGGCCCTGGCGACCTTAAAAAAAGAGCGTATTCCTGCCTAAAAGGCAACGCATGTGTGCTCCCTGTTATTGCAGATGTTCGTGGACGAATTTGTACTTACCCTATGCTCGTTTGCTCCCTATAACATAAAAAAACTACCGTCAACGACAACTGTTGAACAACTAGTGTTGCGACAGAAAAGTCATAACGATAAACTATTGACTAGTGATGTGACATTAATAAATGAACGTAACAATACCTAAATTACTATAGCGTTCTATTACTTTTTTAGTATGCTTATAGCTGCTTAGATGTTTCGAAGACTGCAACCTTCGTGGTCACGGCGGGGAACATCAGGAGGAAAGTAAAATATTAAAACCGAAAAAATCCGAAAAATTGATAAATTTTAATGTCTAACGTTCGCGTAAACATAAGAAATCATTACGTATCATTAGTGGAAATAATTTTTTTATACATTGCTAGCGGTTTTCTGCGGCTCCGTCTGTGTGAAAAGTTTGCCGGGATTAAAGTGGCATATAGCACTTACGAGTGCCTAATATAGTTTCCTAGTGGTAAAAAAATCAAAATCAGTTTACTAGTTCCTGAGATTAGCGCGTTCAAACAAACAAACACTTCAGCTTTATAATATTAGTATAGACTGGGCACTCAAAACAATTGGATTCTTTAGATCTTCACTTATTACAAAAAGCATCCAATTAGTTTGTTTTCGTATTAAATGTGACCTCTGTGACACGGTAACGGGTTTTACCCAATCTTTGCTAACAATGGGTATATTGTCTCATCATCACGACTTGAACTAAGGGTCATGAGCAGTGTTCCATTATTAGTAAAGTTTAGATTTCTTTACAGATATTAATGTCATACAATATTATAATAACATTTTTGTTTATATGTAAAAAAATATCAGAAATACTAAACTATTTTATCAAGCGGCGATAACCTAGTTTATTGTGGAACAGACTGCCGAGACGAATGTCTGCAGGTTCAAAACCCAAGGCCACACACCTCTGACTTTTCTAAAATGATATGTGTATTCTTTGTGAATTATCGCTTGCTTTAACGGCGAAGGAAAACATCGTGAGGAAACCTGCATACCTGAGAAGTTCTCAATAGGAATTTGGAGTGCATGTGAAGTATACCAATCCGCACTAGCCCAGCGTGGTGAACTAAGGCCTGATCTCTCTCAGTAGTAGAGGAGGCCCGTGCCCAACAGTGGGACAGTATATTTACAGGGCTGATATTATTATAAACTATTTTAAATTGTAATTAAGAGAAAACTAATCTTCAATCCGATCCCGAAACTGAACCAAACAAAATACGTCATTTGTAAACATGTCAAAAAACTATGCTGTGATTGGTTCATTTTTACGATGGGTTGTAAAAGCGATTGGGATCTTTTCGCACTCTTAGAACTAAAGTGACCTAATTCAAAATATATATTCTGATTTTGTTCGAAAATGACCTTCTAAAACATGTTCTATAATCCTATGGCGAGAAAAAGACAAAATAATAAACTAGCAACATTGATTCACAATTGTTTTCAAATCTTTTTTATTTGTTACTCACAAATTGTCTCTTTTGAGTAAGATCACCTTAGATCTAAAGGTGCGGTTTATTGAACGCCAGTAGACGTATATTTCTTGCTTTCCGCTGACTTATATTCTGTCTTTAAATGTGTAATTACCGCCGAGTCCTGTACCCTTATATAACCCAGTTGCAAAATTGAAAATTAGATACAGTAAAAGATTCCCTGTTCAGACAACCCTCTCGCATCCGCTCAGCACAAAGGACGAGCGGATGCGAGGCCCGGCTCACGTCCACCGCCTTTCCAGGACACGGGATTCACACTTCCTCCGGGCTAAAAGGATTTCTGCGTGAGGAATTCTGGATGTAAAAATTGCAACTTGAAATCGATCTGTGTTAAAAAATAATGAAATTATGTAAATGAGCTTTCGAGTCATTTAATTAGACCTCTTTGTTCTCGCCAAAATGTTGTGTAGCGTCGACAACATCTTTACATATTTGGAGACCTAATGATAATTTATGCTAGTGTAAATTTGATATTTTTTATCCCACTTTAAAGTGGGGTAGATGCAATAGTCAAGTATTTAGAATGGATTTTCTAAGGTTTAGATCGGTCGCCATCAAAATGAGCAATAACTCCTCCTTGTGAGTATTGGAGGCTTTCCATGGACAGCAATGTCTAGAGATAATTGGGAGGGTGATGGAACGACCAAATTATTATTTTTTTAAATACTTAACTTACGTACCTACACTAATATGTCGTTTATTATGACTATAAGACTCATGACACATTGGGTACATATAAAATAATTTGTAGGGGCGCTAAAGAATTATTGTTTTCAAAGTGGTGAATGGACGAAATAATTTAAGAAACTATGGGTTGGAATGTTTGCTTGACCGATATCAACACCCTATAAGCCTTGGCTTATAACTAAAATATCTTTAGGAAAACTTGTTATTCATTTGCTATTTATTAGTATATGACAATAATAAATCCGTGACAAGCCAATTAAAAAAGTACATTCAAAAGGAAAACTACAAATAAACAACTAAAATATATAACAATAACTACTAAATATACCCAAGCAATTGCCACTAAACCAAATGAGAATTGAAATCGTTTTAGCCTTCAAAAAACCTCTATAAGTGTATTAAAAAATAATTATACCTATTTACCCCTAATGGTAAGTAAGGTGAAACAAATGAAAACATTCAGAGCCGCTAAAAATATAAAAACTACGTCTGTTCTATTTGTGGAAGCTAATAATTATCTTTTAATAAGTAATTAATGTTCAAACTCTGAAACAGCTCAGCTGTTTGTTTCATAAACAACCGTTTTTTTATTACACGCATTTATGCCCGAAGATGTATGCAAAGGCGTAACCATAGCACCGACTTTTCGCCAAGTGTGTTCCGTCCCATGATGTGATAGGAGCAAGCTTATTGCCACATCGGGCACAAATCGCAGACTCCAGGCTGATACTGAGCAGAAAACCCAAATATAACTTTGCCCGACACGGAATTCGAACCCAGGATCTCAGAGCGTTGTCGTACCGCACATGCGCTACGCCACTGAGGCTTTTACTTTATTTTTATTACTTACCTTTAAATTAAAACACAAAGAATGTCTGCATACGTCGTTTTTTTAATATAATAACGATACCTTTATTAACTAAAGCGCGCAATAAATGCAATGTAGTCAGATTTTTCTTTATTATTCGGAAACGGCAAAGTGACCTCACTGCATGATGGTAAGTGGAGTTAGATCTAATAGAATTTCAACTGACGAGAGATGATTACCCCTTGACAGTCGACACAATTATGCCGGCCTGTTGGAACTGGATATACACAGGCTGATCTCGGAACGCGACATATCCTTGCTGAACACGCGTGGAAAGCGCGTTAAAAAAAAACGCGCGTCTTGAACGCGTTATGTGTGTACACCCTTATCTAATACTAATAAATCATAACTCATAAAATATATTTCTAAAGCTAACATTCCTGTAAGTGCGTAGAAAACTTCAAGTCCTTCAGGGCGAAATAAGATTGAACGAAAAGCAAACTTTCTAGTTCAGACATTTTCACTAGAACAAACAGAGCTAGATTTATAGCTCATTGTACTGGTACAATGTATAGCTCTGTCAGCAGCAAAGTAAGAATAAACGGCATTGTTGATTATGCCTACTCCATATTCAGAGACGGAATGAACTAAACGTAAATAGTTCTTTTTTCAAATGCACGTTGTCGGTTATACAAATGTAGTACATTTATAGAGTACTTTCAAATAATGTCGCATAATAATTGGTATAACGAACCTATATAACTTTTTGAAAAGGATAAATATTTTTTTTCACGATATTTGTTTTGCTAATTGTACTTAATTTACAAAATATTGATTTTAAGTTTTGTTTTACAACAAATCGACTATATGCGAGTAATTGTAAATTATTTGAAAGGTAGGACATAACGCCTTCTACTGCGAATAATATTAGGTCCTTAACTCCCTATGAGATGGCAAAAGTACACAGATAAGTTTATTAATATATTTTACAAAAAAAAAAAGTCTTAGTATTCCTCCCATACAAAACTCCAATTTCATATATAAGGACTAAATACTTAAACATAGACTGATTTTAGTAACCTTTTTTATCTTTTAGTCACCTTTTATTTTGATTTCTTTTTAATATTTTAAGTCCTTATCATCTATAGTTTGTAAATTTGTAAATGACTTAACTTACTCATTGAAAGGTCGTTTGAGACAACTTCGGTAATGTCAGATTCCTCACTTTGAATTTAACACACTCGATTGTCTTCGAGAGACGAGAATCGATATCTTACTAAGAATCTACCAATTAAAATGGGAGGGTTAACGATGCGTCCTGAACGTACTAACAAGGCGATATGGCATTAATATTTTTAATGACTTCTGTTAAGAAATGCATTGTTGAAAGACGTTTATTATTTATCAAAAGAAGTTTATTTAGAATAAAAATTCCTTTGATATAATGTCTAGTATAATGTAGTAAAGTGTTTTTTTTTGAGGCAGCAAGTACCTACCACGCGTTTTCTGCGCGTTTTCTGATCTTAACAGTATTTTAGAATAATTTGATGTGACAGTGTTACTTTTATCAATAGAAGTCCTGGTAAAAAGTAATTTAGTATATTTCTAACTCATATTTGACATGAACTTTATTTTTCTGCATTTGATCTCTATATTACGATTCTTAATGATGCCAAATCTCACGCTTCTTCGTAAGCGCCATGAGCTTAAAAAGGACCTTTCTTTACATACATATTTACAAGAAATATATAATATCATTTCTTTCTCCAAGACCTATTCCTACTCAAACATGAACAAAGCACTAAAGTCTATTTTCTTCTACATATAAATATATTACTACAAAACAAAAAAAAACATTTATGATAATGAATTTTCATCATTCATTTTATCCCCAAAAGGGTATGCAGAGGCGCCACCAGGGCACCCACTTTTCGTCAAGCGTGTTCCGTCCCATGATGTGATGAGGGGCGAGCCTATCGCCATATCAGGCTCAAATTCCAGACTCCGGGCTGATACTGAGCAGAAAACCCAAATATCACTTTGCCCAACCCTGGATTCGAACCCAGGACCTCAAAGCGCTATAATACCGCGCATGTAGTACAACTACGCCAGCAAGGCAGTCTCATCAGTCATCGGTGTATACAACCCTACATATTATATTATTATGTTGAAGACCTATAGTATTCTGATAACGGTAATTTGTATCTTAATTTTTTAATATATTTCATTTATTTAGTTGTTTAATTGATTGTGTAGAGTTTTATTAAGTTCGTTTTTGTTATTCTAATTTTATTGTTTTACTGAGTATGTTGTGGTTGCGTGTAATCGTAATTGCAATAGTGCATTGTGTTTTCTAATTATTCTTTAATTATAATTGTAACATTGTGAATTTTGTTGGCAATCCATAAAAATAAAAATAAAATTATAAAAACATTATAAAGAGAATATATTCATACAGAACTTCATCAGTATCCGTAACACACATACCGCATCCACACATTAGTACATCCTCATCGTTCGTACATCAAACGTACAATTCTAGGAGCTAATTAAAATAGATGAACCATTTACATACTTATTGAGATTTAGTGATGCGGCTTTTCGTTCGAAACATTATTCTACGCTCGTTTAACGGTCACGATGTATGCTCGCATGAACTTTTACATTGTTATGTAAAAAATAAACTATATACACGAATGAATAGGAAATAGTAGCGTGTAAATTTAAAAATAAGTTATTTCTTGAAATTTCTGGAATTTAATAGGTAATGGGTAAATGGAACACTGGATTGTAAGCGATTAATTGCCCTCGTCACACTCAGACATTATAGTCTAATAATACCCACTGGTTGTAATGTCCCCCAAATCAGAATACATCATTCGGGTGCTCAGCGGCAAAGACCCTCACGCACCCACATAGATTTCATGCACAAAAGACTTACATACTTATCTATACTTTAATAAAATTTTAACAGGCCGATGTCTGTACATTAAAGATATTAAAGAAAAATAATATGCGTGGTATTATTTAAGCAACAAAAACCAAAACAATTTTTAAAAATAATATGAGCCGTATTTATTAAAGCAACAGAAGCCAAGCCAGGTTGTAGAATTTTCGTTTGTCTGTATGTTTGTACACGCATCACAAAAACACTACTGCATGGAATTGAATTCAGTTCTCACCAATATATTGATAGAGTTCTAACTTAAAATAAAGGTTCCATTTTATATCGAAAAATTATAAAGTAGGATTATTAACCCCAATTTTTTTCACGCTGGCGTAACAGCTAGCAAAAACTACTTATACCTATTACTGTATTTTTATCTATTTATAAACAACGGTATTAAATTTGACGCTCTACAACATCAATAATCAAAACTATCTATCATCACTAACAATTAAAAAAACAATTAACATCACCGAATCTATAAACAATTCAAAACAATCAAAAACAACCATCACCGTCCGCGTCATACATCATTATATCAATATTTCTCGAAGTTATTAATTAGATGACAAACTTTATAGGGGTGACGTCGATCTATTATTCCGGCTAATTGGGCGTGCGCAGTCGATTGAAATTAATTCGATTAATGCCCCTATTGTTTGTACCTGCCCCGCATTGTGAGGCGTGAAGATAATTGGTTTTTATAAACTTTTAATCTATATATATAAAAATGAATCCTTATTTCTCTTGGTCACGCCATCACGCGTGAACGGCTGGACCGATTTCACTATTTTTTCTTTGTTGTGTTTGTTATTGTCAGGAGAAGGTTCTTATGATAGAAAAAATTGCGCGGAAAATTAGAAAATTTAAGAAAACTTAACGAAAATATTAATTTTATATAACTGTAAATTGTTTGAAATAACTGTCGGCGATTGACAGAATGCGCGCTGCAAATTCATAGTTAAGACGGGACAACGTCTGTCGAGTCAACTAGTTAGATAATAAGACTCATAACGGTTAGAAATGAAAGAGTTCAACTATATTTCAGTAATCGATGTAGTATCGATTAAATACATAATTCGAATTTTAAAAGTCATCAAATTTAATCTTACCCTTTCAGAAGTATTAATTTGCGCGTTTTTACAAACCATCGCTTACTGTATATACAATATAAGTAAAACAATTAAGTAAAGTAAAGATATAAACTTATTGGTATTTACAATCAACTGACTTCAAACTTCGACGTCAGTTCAAAACATCTCAGACATTCTTAACCAAACCTACATATTTCACACTCAAAATAACTTAACCAGCAGATGAGTTGAAGAACCATCAATTCAACTGTTGACGTCAAAATGTCAGTTTGTGGAATAGAAAGAAAGCTATCGTAAATACAGGATCGGTATTCTGTATAGCAGCGGTCATACTCACAGCGATAAGCTGTTTTTTCTATACGGCAAAGTGACAGCACTGCACCTGGTAAGCGAAGTGGGGTCCAATAGAATATCGACTGACGAGAGATGATTACCCCTTGACAGTCGACACAATTATGCCGGCCTGTTAGAATTGGATGTAAGGGCTGATCCCGGAACGCGATACACTTACGTGGACTACTATGGCGAGTTTTATTACCTTGTGTATGGTGGTTGCTATCCGGGCGGATATAAAATATATACTACTAACAAAGCTAGGACACGCTCATACGATTATACCTTCAGTATTAATTTATCGAATGCATGTAGCACTTAGGAATTATGACGTAGCGAATGCACCGAAAGCAGTTGGATAAAGAACATGTGGTAGGGCATCATAGATACGCGAACAGCAATTAGATCGCTAGGTTAAAAGACGAAAATGCATCATCATCAGCCGCAGGATGTCCACCACTAAAGATGGGCCTTCCTTAAAGATTACCAGATTACTATTGGAAGCGGCTCACATCCAGCGACCTCTTGCGACAATGCATAAATAAATGAATTATATTTTGTTCGTAAATTTATTCCCGACGTATCTGCAACAATTTGTAATGACATTATTAAGTTAATCGACATAAAAAAGTACGTTTAAATTTTAATACTAAACTTAATATTGAATGCGAGAACGATGAATTTCCAAAACCACAATCCACCAAAAACGCTTGCGGTATAACCGCATCCCAACTATGACACCACAAAACGGCCAATGCATTTAAAGCCTTAGGATAAGGTATTTAAAATTAAATTCCCTGCAAATCCATAGATGGCGTATTCCAGTGAGTTAATGTGTGACGCGGGCAATTTAACGCGCGTTAAAAAATTAACCCGTTACTTCATATCAAGAGTTGTGATTTATTTTAATTGGACGCCTTTTTCGACATTGTTCCGTGTAATTGGGTTTAAAAAGAGTTATTGTGTACTCGAAGGTGACCGGGCAAAATTACACCGCTGGGTGAGAGCTTTTGTGGACAAACAGATATATCAAATAGTATTTTTGTTATGTATCTGGCATGGCCAGCTACTGTTGTTTGGTTTAATGAAAAAATATTAATTGTACGTACGTACATTTATAGGTGGTAGGATATATTTTATATCCACTCAGATAGCGATCACCGTACACAAGGTGTTAAAACCCGCCATAGTGGCTAACGTAAGTGTGTCGCGTTCTGGGATCAGCCTGTGTATATCCGGTTCTAACAGGCCGGCATAATTGTGTTGACTGCCGAGTGGTAATCATTTCTCGTCAGTCGACATTTTATTGGACCCCATTCCACTTACGTTTGATTTAAAATTCATTTATAATATCAGCCCTGTATTATATATATTTGCCCACTGCTGAGCACGGGCCTCCTCTACTACTGAAAGAGATTAGACCTTAGTCCACCACGCTGGCCTAGTGCGGATTGATAGACTTCACACACCTTCGAAATTCCTATAGAGAACTTCTCAGATGTGCAGGTTTCCTCACGATGTTTTCCTTCACCGTTAAAGGGAACGATAAATTCACAAAGAATACACACATAATTTTAGAAAAGTCAGAGGTGTGTGCCCTTGGGATTGGAACCTGCGGACATTCATCTTGGCAGTCCGTTCCACACCCAACTAGGCTATCGCCGCTTAAAATTCATTTAAGCACGTGTAATTATTGGATATAACGTTATGACAGCTTACAAACTGTTTGAAAGAAGAAATAAACAATGCAATGGTACATACCCAGAGAGTCTTGCATACGAGATACCCGAATAAAAATTATAACCGGACATTTCAATATGCCAAAAATATAACACAAAAGGTGTTAATATTGAAAACAAACTAAACACATAGAACAGAAATCAAATAACAGATAATTGAATTAAAACATTGATGGGAACAGATGAAACGCGACGCAATCAATCACTTCCGGCGCAAAGCTTCCGGTGCCAGTTCAATTAATTCAATCGCAAAGTATTATGTTGGATTTCATGTTTAAATCAAAATTTTGTAGGGTTTTATGGCGTTGGAGTTGTTACTTTAAATTGATTATTACTTTTGTCAACTTAAAAATGTCTATATAATATTCTAATAGAATTTTATTGACTTGATATTATAAAAATTGTTTTTAAAATTAACAATGTAATCAGTGGTAACTGTTATGGATTATGTATTTTTATTTGTTTCTTTTATTATATAAGTAAAACTGTACTCTGTTATTTCCCAAATTAACTAAAAAATAAAATAAAATAAAAAACGATCTATCTCCAGTTTTATAGAGTTAACTAAGTTGTGGACTAAGGCCGAAAACTCTCAGTAGTAGAGGAAGCCCCTGCCTACCAGAAGGACAGTATAATACAAAGTCGATATTATCATTTATTGTATAGTTAATACAGTTGTTGGTTAGCGACTTAGAAACCGTAAAAAATCTTTGCTTGTCTTAAAGATCATGCAAGCACTACGGATGAATGACTGTATGGAATACTTATTTGCTCCTTTGCGCCTTACAAAAAAAAGTAAACGCCCAAACCAACGAAGCAACACTAGCGAAGATACGTGTAAGTCGAACTTCGAATACGTGAAATCGTTTATATTGCTTGTGTTCTGAAACTCATAAATCGTGAATATTTTTATAGGTTCGTGACATCGGCGCGCTGCCAAACTTCGCACACGGGCAATGTGTTCGCCAAGTATTTGATTGATCGATTATAGTTTAGGCTTTCGCGCTTATATTCGACATTTTGTGTTGAGGGGAGGTCAGAATGGATATCCAAATTATTGATCAGTATTTGCTAAATATTTAACTGCGAAAATAGCTGATAAATTATTGTATACGGTCCCTACATCTTTTAAAAGATTTTATGTTGTAGAATAGTTACTTTCGATTAAAGAATGATAAATGTCAATCATGCCCATAAGAATGGTTTATAGTATTTATAGGTCCTTAATACCAAGTATACCAACTTAGTTTTCCAGGTTTTTTAATAAATACGTGAAATGTACTGTTTAAAAACACAATTATTGAATGCAAAGATAAATCATAAAAAGAAGTTAGTAAAGTTTATTCTATTAAGGTTTTTAGGAGTCTGATAGATCTTATATTGGTCTTACTAAAAGAGAGCAGGTTTTTTTTCTACATTTCTTTAGCTATATTTAAAAAGGAATTTGCCCATCTCAAAAGCAGATTTTTTGTGACCTGCTTTTTGAGGCATATTACTCACTCTGTTCCGATACTTGGCCGAAAAATCTTACGTATTAAGTGGGTACGAACAAGTACAGTGTAAGAAATCGCTTCGTGCAGCCAACAATGCCCGCAAATGTGTTGCCACACGCGAACAGAGCATTTCACCGGCTCATAACAACGTTTATTTCGCGTTTTGTTCTATTGTTTGAGATTCGTACGGTCTTTTTGATCACGCATCATACGTTTGTAAGTTGTTTAATATAAGTGTATAATGACTGTAATAAATGATTATGAAACTACGTTAGTTATTCATTTAAGACCCAATAAATTCCACCTATTTACCTATTACAGTTCCTTAGTCGGTCTCCTTCAAAATCGGTGTTGCATAAAAGCATGTGTGATGTAAACAATGCTTTACCCTGGGGTCGATCTAATTGAGTCTTTATACATATAAAACTGATAAAATGCTTTCTTCAACGCATACGGGACGGCCCTGGGGTATCTTGTTGCACTAAAATAGCTCCTTGGAACCGTTCCTGTACATACGCAACTCTACCATTGTTGATTAATGCGAGGTACACATACTGTTTATCTGTGCTCATGTCTTGTACCGTTTATTGTATCAATAGTGAATCAAATTATAATGCATTGTCTTTACCATAATAATCGGAATAATATTAACATTTTGTATGGTATGTTTTGTAGTTCATAATATTTTCAATATAGCTATAAAACAAAACTCTTTCAAACCAATCCATGGAAACGAAAGACGCATACCAAGGTTAAAAATAAAACAGAATACATTTAAAAAGGTTTATAAATACGAAATTCACTCGACGATAGTATCGGCCGAGGTCCGGAAATTTGAAATTTTCCGCTGGCGCTCTTTTTATGCCAACTTTGGGTTTGAGATAAAATCGTGAAAAAATATTAACCGCTCCATGCATTCTTGTTTAACAGCCGACGATAAAAATGTTAAACATGTTTCGACTGTATTTTGCCATGATATGGGGTAATAAATCGCGTGGTCCTAGCGATAGCTCAGAACTGGAAAGTCTTGTGTTCGAATTCCTGCTCGGGCATTATTGTAAGGATTATCTAACAAAATCGCCCAAGATGGGAGCACTTTAGGTTGTCATCAATAGAAATAAAATAAAAGCTTGCAAGAATGTGTCAGGCAAGAATAACATCAAATCAAGATTATTGTGGAATAAAAGCTGGCGGAAGGCAGAGTAATAAAAGACCGTCTCATATATTTTCACCGGTTAGGCTTACTCTTGCCCTTTTTGGAGATTTCGATCAAGGTATGTTCTCCTCGGACGCCCCCTTCAAGCCTAATTATGGCTATAGCGTAGTGATAAAGGTATTTTTATTGCTATGAATGACGATACCTGATGGTAAGCGATACGACCGCCCATAAACAGTAGAAACACCATCCAACACCTTGAATTACAAAGTATTGTTTGAAATCCCACTGCGGTCGCCATCCTGAGACATGATATGTTAAGTCTCATTATGTCCAGTTACATTGGCTACAATGTCCTTCAAACCGGAACACAGTGACTACACACTGCTGCTTGGCGGCAGAAATAGACATTGCAGTGGTACCTACCCAGGCGGACTCACATATGAGAGACTTACCACCAGTAATAATAATAATATCAGCCCTGTATTATATACTGTCCCACTGTTGGGCACGGGCTTCCTCTACTACTCAGAGGAATTAGGCCTTAGTCCACCACGCTGGCCTAGTGCGGATTGGTAGACTTCACACACCCTCGAAATTCCTACAGAGAACTTCTCAGGTATGCAGGTTTCCTCACGATGTTTTCCTTCACCGTTAAAGCAAGCGATAATTCACAAAGAATACATACATAACTTTAGAAAAATCGGAGGTGTGTGCCCTTGGGATTTGAACCTGCGGAGATTCGTCTCGGCAGTCCGTTCTACAACCAACTAGGCTATCGCTGCTGCACCACCAATGAATGGTGAAAATTTCCCAAAAGGAACCCGACAAATTGGTGGTGGGCTCCTTTTCAAGCACTTAGCCTTTAAAATAGTCAAGCCATTGTACGTGACGTGCATATCAGCTATAAACCAAGCCAGCCTAACTCCGACCAGAAGTACTGGATCTTCCTGGTGTCTCCACAGGCTTCTTGGAGTGACCCCGGCGAATCGAGGATTTCTGCCCGATCCGCGAACTCCCACAGAATAGACTTTCATAATATTCAGTCGGTATAACTTTATTTATTACCTTAACACGAGCAAACCTGCAGTCAGTCACATGTTAATTTACAATATTACCTGCCAAGAGTATATTTCACCACACCATTTTAAATAACCAATCAAAAATAATCGTTTATGTAAAACTAAACCTTAAGTGTGGAGATAAAGGCGTAAAATGAAATAGCTTGTATAAAATACATTCTCTTCAAAGACACATTAAATGTGAGGCCCGTTAAATCACAGACTTCAAAACAATCCGAAAAAGGATTCGAGAGAATGATTCTTTTACAAGAACAGCATGGGGTAAAATACGCTATTAAGGCGGTATACACAATTGCGGGTTTATTTTAAATAAAGAATGCCTAGTTTCTAGTTATAAAAACGTATTTTTTTTTCTTATGACTGAAATATGTCTCAAATTTCCTAAACTGAAAACCAGTCATTTTGGAACAGCAGAATTAAATTTTGAATAAAGTATTGCCAAGATTATTGGTTTAAAACACGCATTAATGTTTTTTTTATGATTAAAATATGTTTTTATTTAATTCCTAACCAGAAAATCAGTAATTTTGGAACAGTAGAATTAAATTAAATCCCTCTTTATAATAGAGGTCCGTGTCCAGCAGTGGGACAGTATATGTATAATACGGGGCTGATATTATTATATAGAATTAAATTATAATAGACAAAGACAGCGATAATATGTTCTTACAAAATAATTATCAAAACATTTAGTCTTCGACAACTGTATTGTTAAACTTAGAGTACGGTATACTAAAATTTTAAATCTACAATAAGTCGCTAACCTGATGAATATATGAACTCTTCAAGGTATTAGCGTAGATATAACTAATTACATGGCATTATTACCACTGATTTTTATCATTAATACATTATAAAACTCCTTTAGGAGTATTACTAATCCAACCAATTTTTATTCCTAATACTTTATATAAACCCTTTAGGAGTATTACTAATTCAAACACAAACGTTCTTTTTGCTAGTAGGTCACTCTTAAGTGAAAGTCCGCCTGGGTAGTATACCATCGCAATGTTTACTTCTGCCGCCAACCAGCAGTGTGTAATTGCCGTCATGTTCCGGTTTGAAGGATATTGTAGCCAGTGTAACTAAGACTAAGACTTAACATCTCATGCCTCAGGATGGTGAACGCAGTGGAATACCAAACAATAATTTATAATTCAATGTGTTGGATGGCTTTCTACTATTTATGGACGGTCATATCGCTCACCACCAGGCAAACGGCAAGCTCGTCTCGTCATTCAAACCGATAAAAAAACATAAAACGTCATCTAACAAAAAAAAAACAGTATAAATCAAAGGTGTAAACCAATCTTAAAAGATTAATAATTGCAATATACGTTTGAATTACGTGTGAACCGTCCCTTACACAGCGGGAGCTCACACCCTCGTGGTAAAAAATAAACGATCCTCACGAGTAAGAATCAAATTGTCTGTAATTGTGGAGAACGCTTTATCTCAACCGACACGCTTTGCTAAGCTCTAGTGTAATAGATTAAAGGGTTTAATAAAGAGTTGTTAGTTTTTTTCCTTTTTATTGTAGACTAGTTTTTGATCGCGGCTGCACTCGGGGTATCCGTATTTTACCGCCTTAGAGGATGAATTTACAAAAATGTCGTCTAGCGCTCATTTGATTATATAAATGTATTATTGTACAGTCTTGCTTATAAACTTGTTTTAGCGTTGAGAGGTGATTAAGAATTGCTTAAATAGCTGTCAAATACATCACCGGTTTCCTAGTTTATACCTTATTAAGAGGCAAGATGGCGGATTTTAACTTACAGCTGATGTAGTAAATTTGTTTTTTAACTAAGCATAGCTTTGCGAATTTTTTATAAGACTGCAAATGTATTGAGTCCGAGTCAGTATTTTTTTAGTACAGCTTTGCCATGACATTACTATGATGTCACCGAAACGTCATCGATATCAAGACAGCGTGGTGCACAAATTTTTCAATTAAAAAATATAACCATCAAGATACCGGGCGCATTGGAATACCAAACAATACTTTGTAATTCAAGCTGCTGAGTGCTGTTTATGGGCGGTCATATCGCTTACCATCAGGCGAATGGCAAGCTCGTCTCGTCATTCAAACCAATAAAAAAAGTTTCCTTTTATATTTTATTAAGCAGTACCTTTCGAGTAACACATTTGTGAACAATTACAGATTACTCCGTGCCGATATTTTGCTGTGTACAAGCGTAAACCCATAATTACTGAACAAGAGATCACCTATAAATATTATTTGAAATGAAATGAAATGATTTATTTGAATCCGTAAAATGTTATACATTACTTAAATTTCATCAATATTAACTCTACCACCAGTTCGGAGAGCAGTTCTCACCAGAGAAGAACGGGCTAGAAACTCTGGTGTTGCTCTTTTCAAAAGCAGTGAAAGGTAAAGACTGTACTTGATAAAGTGAGAAGAAAAAAAATACAATTGTTTTTTTTTATTGTTGTTTAGAGCAGTACATTTATATGTTCATAAAA
Source organism: Manduca sexta (assembly GCF_014839805.1). Classification (NCBI taxonomy): domain Eukaryota; kingdom Metazoa; phylum Arthropoda; class Insecta; order Lepidoptera; family Sphingidae; genus Manduca; species Manduca sexta. Next base: position 8,978,632 of record NC_051119.1, read on the forward strand.
TAAGGAATTTAACTTGCCATTTATCAAGTATATTCAGAATGACGCGTATTTAAATGTGCACTATCATCAGACGGCTATCTGAATCAAATTCTGATCGCTGTATATGTGTCGCGATAGCTTCGTACACCACGCAGCACGTTCGGTAATTCTAAACGCAGATGGTTCTCAAACTTTAGGTAATTAATTAGTTTTTAATAGTTTATTTACATAGAAATAAATGACGGAAGGCATAATCGCTTGTGTGACTAAGCCCATTCTTTAAGAATAAAAAAAAATAATGACAAGATGGCGGCGAACGACAGCAATAGGCTAGTTAGGTGTGGAAGGGATTGCCAAGACGAATATCCGCAGGTTCAAATCCCCAGGACACACCTCTAACATTTTAACGTTATGTGTGTATTCCTTGTAAATTATCGCTTACTTTAACAGTGAAGGAAAACATCATCAAGAAAACTGCGTACTTGAGAAGTTCTCTAAAGGAATTTTGAGGGTATATGAAGTCTACCAATCCGCACTAGGCCAGCGTGGTGGACTAAGGCCTAATCTCTCAGTAGTAAAGAATACGTTTTCAGCAGTGGGACAGTATATGTATAATACAGGGCTTATATTATTAATATACCAAGCCAGACGCCTCCTCGCATACAGGAATACACCACAATTCTTGATAACTTCCGGTAATCGGGCTTACCAAACAAAATATTAGTTTTAATGAAAAAATGGTACAACACCGCGAGGCTATTCAAACAAATATATTATCTACAGTTTCATTCTACTTTGTGTACCCTATTTCAACAATGTTTTCCTCAATATTGAAATATCAGAAACATTAAACATTCAGTTCCTTGTACAAATATATACACATATATCGAGCAAATATATTGTCTGTAACCATAGATCAATAACTCAATTATATGGACTCTCGCGGGAGTTGACGAACTCAACTATAAATTGAAGAAATGTACTGACAACGGACTGTGGGATCTGTTTCAATTTTATTGAGGTTAGAAAGCATTACTGGTATACTGCGCCTGATGGTAAGTGGAGTGGTGTCCAATAGAACGTCGACTGACGAAGGATGATTATCCCTTGACAGTCTACACAATTATGCCAGTCTGTCGGAATAGTATATACACGGGCTGATCCCTGACCGCGACACACATATGGGCCACTATGGCGGGTTTTAACATCTTGTGTACAGTGGTTGCTATTTATTTATTTATTGCACTTCATACAAAACATGTAAAGACGGACTTAATGCCAGAGACATTCTCTACCAGTCAACCTGAGGTGGTGCAGAGATAGAACATAGTAGGTGCACGATGCTATCCGGGCGCATATAATATATATCCTACCACCAGCAAAATTATTTGGCAGGTAGTTACAAATACGCAGAAAGGTATAATACTGACTAGTCATGTATATACTATAATAATAATAATATCGGCCCTGTATTATATACTTTCCCATTGCTGGGCACGGGCCTCCTCTACTACAGAGAGGGATTAGGCCTGAGTCCATTACGCTTGCCTAGGTGCATACATGTGTATGGGTATTAATAATAAACAATATCAACCCTGTATTATACACTGTCCAACTTTAATTTTTATTTTTTTTATCTATTTATACATTTAATTAAGTTTACAGTACTTGGCCAAAATACTAACATCAACAATATAATCGAACTCTAAACTTAACAATAATAATCACAACAATTAAATAAAATTCAAACAAATAACAAGATGACTAAAACTATTTCCAATACTTAATTAAACTAAAGAACATTTTATAAATCGTTTTTAAAAATAACTTGATACTATTATGAACATCACAAGGTAATAACACAGAGAGAAGTTAGGCCTTAGTCCACAACGCTGGCCTAGTGAAATGTCGATGCTAATTATGCCTTTTGGTAATTCTACAGCTTATGTCCTTCAAACCATGTATATCGCCAATAAAATAATCTTGATTAATGTTACTAAATTTATATAGCAAATACCGGCAGTTTTCAATATGTATAAGCTACAAACGAATATTGAGGAAGTTTTGATTTCGTATACACAAGAGTTATCTTAATTTCCTAGCGATACTGATCTCCGCACCGACGTGTATTTATAATCAGCAACTTTACCACAAAGATAAACCGAGTTTGGTAACAATCTCATTTATTGTTCCGATAATATTATATTTTGCTGGTGGTAGGATATATTTATGTCCGCCTGGATAGCGGCCACTGTACACAAGGTGTTAAAATAGTGGTCCACGTAAATGTTACGTTCTGGACTCAGCATATGTATAACTACTGGACATAATAAGACTTAACATTTGATGTCTTAGGATGGCGAGCGCAATGAAATATCAAATAGTACTTTGTAATTCAAGGTGTTGGATGGTGTTTCTACTGTTTATGGGCGGTCGTATTTCTTACCATCAGGCGAAAGGAAAGCTCATCTCGTCATTCAAAGCAAAAAAAAAATACCATCATTTTCAGAAAATTTTACTAAAACGTTAGTATAACTAAGAAAATACCTAACAGAGAATATATTATTATAACAATAGTATTTAGAGCCTTTTGAAAATCCATACTCAAAGACAGGAGATTTTAATTGGTTACGTGATATTGGATAGTTCCCTTTGTAAATAATTTGTTGTTAGAATATAATTTTGGCTACATACGCCATATTAAGACCGGTTTTAGTTTTGTTAGGCTAGTAGAGAAATTTATACCGACTCGTTAGCTTCTATTTTGGCGAAAAGTAGAGCAGTAGGTATAAGTAATTTTTGCTCGCGGTCCTGCCCGTGTAGATAAGTTTTTTCGGGATAAAAATCTTGCTTTATATTTTCTCGATTTAAAACGGAGACTATTTTTTAAGTTAGATCTCTAGCAATACATCGGTGAAAACTGCATTCAATTCCATGCAGTAGTTTTTGCGTGATGCGTGTACAAACATACAGACCAACAAAAATTCTAAGAACTGTTGTTTCGGCTTCTGGGGCTATAATAAAGGCCCCCATATTAGGTTTTCTTCTACATTTAGAATAAGAATACATCAGCCTATTGCAATTATTACTGTATAAACACGTCATCAGGAGAGCGGTACGTTTCAACTGCAAGTCTAATATTATAAATGCGAAAGTTTCTTAAAATGTTAAAAATTTTATTAGAAGTAAACACAAAATAGCTTAACGGATATTGATGAAATTTGGCACACGGATAAACCATATCCTGGATTAACACATAGGCTACTTTTGTCCGGCTTATTAGCTCCTTATAGAAATTAATGTTTATTTAATCTAATTTTTATAAAGCTCTGATGTCTCTATGAATTATTAGTATTTTAAGGATTTATAGTGGGAAAGGCTTGTCACACGGGCAAACCCGCGACCAATACCTAGTTAACCACAATACGAATCACGTCAGCACAAACTTTGACAAACTCAACTAAACAGCAAACGTGGTCAAATTCATAACAATAAATGACTATCGCGCAAACCGCAGTGTCCGTCCGTCTGTGACACAGTGCGCGATGGAGCGGGCCGGTGTGTTAGTACTCATGTTCTGTGCTGTTGTGAAATCTGGTATCTTGAGCGGCAAAGGTATGTACTGTAATAGGAATTCGTATTATTACTATACACGAGCCTTTACTGAAAGGGGCTTGGTATGCTATTGGTCTAGTTAGGTAGATTTTAGCATACATCATTTTTGAATGTTTTTGTGCAATACTGTCTTATTAAGTAAATATAGGTTAATAATTTGACCCGAAACTGCATTATTTAATAGCTAAATGGTTATTTTTTATCGGACCTCGCTGTCAACACCAGGTACGCCTGCGAATGGAATACGATCCCCCGGCTTAGCTATTGCACCTGGAAGAAAGTTAGGAGGAGATATCTGGGGAAGGAAGTCTAGGGGAGGAGAAGGAACCCTCTTAGGATAGGAGGAAGGGCTAGGAAATGTTCACGAACCCCTATAGGCCTCAATGAGAATTGGCAACCATGAGGTATACACATTTAAGTGTGCGCCCAGGGGCCGCGACAAATGTCCTCGTGTATCAGTTAATTGTATTGGGTTCTTCACATAAATAGACCAAATTCTAGACTAACATATAGGCAAGTTATCTCCAGTCCCCATTAAGTTAGTAGAGCAGGGTCAGTATCCTTTATACCAAAACAAAATTTGTCAGCATATAAAGGCTAATATTTCACACGGAGATCTGTATAATATTTACATTTCATACATGATGGTATAGTAAGATGACTATCATTATCAATAAGTCAACTCGAGATATAGACACAAAATATATCCATCATTAATTACATGATATTATTTTGAAATTTCAATAAGTAATCTTATGCCAATTATCAATAAGTAAACTTTTCCATCCAAAACTATAAACTTATAAGAATAAAGTTGCCTGCCTCGGTGGCGTGGTCTTGCGTCGCGGTATAACTGCTACTCTGAGATCTTGGGTCCGAATCCCCCGGTCAGGCGAAGTGTTTGGGTTATTCAGCCTTATAAGTACTTGTGAGTCTGGAATTTATGGCCGATGTGAATACGCCCGATCCCTAACATTTTGGGATGGAATAAATGTCGGTGCAGTTGCGTGCCTATCTAGACCTTCGGAGATAAATAATATTAAAGAACATTTCCATTTCTTTTTTCCTGGACGTAGGATATATTTTATATTCGCTCAAGGTGTTAATACCCGCCGTAGTAGCCCACGTAAGTGTGTCGCGTTCCTGATCAGCTTGTATATATCCAACAGGCCGACATAATTGTAACGACTGCCAAGGGGTAATAATCTCTCATCAGTCGACATCCTATTGTACCCCACTCCATTTACCACCAGTTGCAGTGGAGTCTTTTAGCCGTGCGCGTATAAAAAAATATATAACAGATTTTATATTAGATAGCTTGCCGCCCCTTTACGTTATGCCACTAGTGTGTGTGTGTGTGTGTGTGTGTGTGTGTGTGTGTTATACGCAACAAACGGACATAGAAGCACTAGACGGCTAAGTTTAGTAAACACGACCGGATAATAGCTAGATATGTAACCGCTTCCCGCATCAACTCGCTTTTACAACTACATACTGTTTCAGTTTCGGCTATTTTAGTATCTTGCAGCATTCATTAGGACAGGAAATATAAATTCGATAGTATAATATTATGTCTTACCTATTATACTAAAATAGTTATCTCTTTGTGCTGTTTCAACTTATATCTCCAAATAAATACTTTGAAATGGGAGGAATAGGTAAAAAAAATATAATTTGCTAAACTGACTTTTACGCGGGTGAAGTTACGGGCGAAAACAAGTTGGGATTCAATTTCTAAACTCCTTTGTTAATGCCTACTTATACAGATAATGTTCTCAAATTCCTTTGTTAAATCTCACTTATTATACAGGGTGATATTTGGAGATGAGGCAGTAAGGACAGACTCCCTGACCACTGTAGCAACACGAAAAAATCAGAGATTAATTATGGACAATCCTAGAACTTTGTTGTCTAGATAGAGGGCTTCAGCTAGCTGTCTTTTCGTCCTAATTTAAATAAAATATGTTATTAAGAATACGAATGTGTATAGGAGATTTGATGTTTTAAATTCGTACATCTATTTATGTGGATGACTGTACTTCGTGTGTTTTAAAATGATAACCAAAAGAGGATGTCGCCACGTCCATTTACAAATTTATCTGAATTAACAAATATTCTTCTTTCATGACCTTTACTATTAATTGATAAGGAAATTACATTTGTATTCTGGTTAATCATCTCTTTAATTGTAATAATCTTGCTTTACGAAATATTTTATAAATATAACATCACGCTTAATCATTTTAAGGTTGGGAAGAGATGTATCATAGTCATATTTGACAGTCGACGTAACAGAGAAGTCTATTGCTAATCTAACATACGAGATTTTAAAAAAAATAATAAGCCACCTGTCCGACTTCGCATTAGAGACTTTCCCGCCCTCACACCCACCACAACAACTCCTGTAAGCCAGGATCAGGAGTAGTACGAATTTTGTTCAATTCAAATTTGTACTCCAAAAGTTATTACTAATAAGTCGTTGTCTTATATGATATTTCCGTGTACAAAATATCACAAGGTTCTTAGATATTAATACAAAAAAAATATATTTACAGAAGATATGCCGATAATAATAATATTAGCCCTGTATTATATACTGTCTCACTGTTGGGCACGGGCCTCTACTACTGAAAGGGATATGCCGATATATCGTTTAAAAACGTGTAGATCACGATATGTATATAATATGCCGATATATCGTTTAAAAACGTGATATAAATAAAATATAAAGTATTTTTCATTAGTGTTTGGCTATTTCACGATAGATTGAGTAACCATAACATAAGCGCAAAATTTTTATATGACAATGTTACCAATGTCCGCTCTATATAATCTTACAACTCTCTGGTTACATCATTTGGGTATATCATACCCAAATATAATCAAACAATAACAATTAACGTCAAGTTACGTCATGTTATTGTAAACAGAATTATCTAAGCATCTCGTTGTACTGATAGGGTCTGTACACACCATTAGATAAAGCAAATAATCCAATCAGCCATTGTCATAGAGTACAGAAGAAAAAATATTAACTAAGTTTAAGAAATATTTGAATGCCTTATTTTATTATCACTTAAACTAATTAAGAAAGAAAGAATTAAGTACAAAAATATATTTTGACGACTTAATTATGCACGAAATCCATTATTTTTTCTTCACTACATAGTATAAAACAAAGTCGCTTTCTCTGTCCCTATGTATGCTTAAATCTTTAAAACTACGCAACGGATTTTGATGCGTTTTTTTTAATAGATAGAGTGATTCAAGAGGAAGGTTTATATGTATAATAATAAAATCCATTAAATAATGGAGAAATACTGTTATTTTGTTATGTTATACCCGTGCGAAGCCAGAGCGGGCCGCTATGTTTTTATATACAACGTTTACAGTTTTTCTGTCGTATATTTAGTATCAGCATTGCACCCGTGCGAATCCGGGGCGGGTCGCTAGTTATTTATAAAGGGCATAGCACAGATTCAATCGAAACACAAATAATACATAGACATTACATTACTAATAATAATCTAGATTGATTTCCTTAATCAAATGCCCTAATTAAGATTACTACGAAAAATAACAAAACAAAACCACTGACAATATAATTACAAAAAAATAAGTCAATGTGGATTTGTGGGTATGATACTAATTATTGGTTAGGACATTGTAAGTATTTGGAAATATTACCTATATTGTTTCATCTCTGCATCACTCAAAGGTTGACTGGTAGAGAGTGCCTAGTATCAAGTCCGCCTTTGTACACTGATATATAAAAAATATATGAATAAAATAAATAAATATTTTTAGCAACCACTAGGGTTTATTATTAACTTTTTTATACAAGTTAATGAGGGTAAGAAGCTTTTACTGCCTTTTATTGATGATAGGTCTCTCATATGTGAGTCCGACTGGATAGGTACTACCGCAATGTCTATTCCTGCCGAACAGCAGTGTGTTGTCACTGTTGTGTTCCAGTTTGAAGAACATTGCAGCCAGTGTATCTACTAGACGTCATGAGACTTAACATCTCATGACTCTGGATGGCGAGCGTAGTGCAAAACCAAACAATACTTTGAAATTCAAGATGTTTATGATGTTTCTACTGTTTATGGGCGGTTGTATTGCTTCCCATCAGGCGAAAGACAAGGTCGTCTCGTTATTTAAAACAAAAAAAACCTGCTTGCCTAATAGCAAGCAACATGACAGCCCATTTACACACATTTCCTTACCCGGGACTCCAAATTACGCCACTTCAGTTGAACTGATTCCGATGTCTACCGATCTATTACTCAAAAAATATAATATTAAAGAGAATTCAATCTAAGTTAGCCAGCGCTGTTCTAATTCTATTTTCTGAGCGGTCCGAAGAGGAATTTGAGGAGTGCACTCTGGCCGAAATATTCTCAAGTAAAATATCCAATTGGGAGTATTGCCGACGATTTGGTTCAATTTCGTGCAAATCGCTGCTCAGTTCGAATAAATCTTGATGGTGACCGGTGTTGCTAGATAAAAAAAACTGAACCGAGAATTTAGTCATTTTGAATTTTGAGTACGAATTGAAAAAAAAAATGATTTTGATTCTAAACCTTAATTTTTATGGTGAAATAATAGTATGGTTTACAACTTAAATTTAGAAAGAATTTAATTGCAATACTTTAATAGATTGTCGATGTCTTTCTCTGACTCAAAAAAAGTGTATTCAGTTTCCGAACTATTCAAACATGCGAATAAATTTAAAATACCAAAATGTTCACGAGTGCTCTGCGGTCTTCGAGTGTTATGATTGTTGGTTTGCGTACAAATTCATATAGAAGCGGATGAAAGTGCACTCAACCTTGCATTGGAGTATTACAAGCTTGTGACGTCACTGTAGCAGGGAGTACCCGAGTCAATCGTTTTATAAAGTGCTGTAGTCGTAAATTGGAATTACGTTTTCTGTACAGTATTTTAAATACAAATTCTTAGAACCTGTATACTTTATTGTTGTAAATATTTTACTTTGTTTCCTTCATTTAAGTATGTAGAAAATTATTTTAAAACATCTGTTTTAGAAATATGATTCAACTTAAAACAAAAGCAAACACACATCACGCATTTATCCCCGAAAGGTTATGCAGAGGCACAACCAGGGCACCCACTTTTCGCCAAGTGTATTCCGTCCCATGATGTGATAAGGGGCGAGCCTATCGTCACATTAGGCACAAATTCAAGACCTCCGGGCTGATACTGAGTAGAAAAACCCAAATATCACTTTGCCCCACCCGGAATTCGAACCCAAGACCTCAGAGCACTGCCGTACCGCGCATGTACTACAACTATGCCATCAAGGCAGGCATGAAACAAATAGCTGTTTCCTATATGAGAAATCTTAAAAGAACTCTTTAAGATTACATCTGGTATCACCAGATAAAACGGGCTCCTCGGTCGGAGCTTGTAATACGTCCGTTTAAAATTGCGATCATAATCTTTTGGTAAAATGAATCTGACATTTCCATCTATTTTCTAGTGTTCGAAAAGAGGTGTAATCTATTCTTTGAAAAATGTAACGTTCCTAGATTTGTGGCTTCCTGAAATATTAAAACTAATTTTTTTAATTAATTTCTTGATAGCTCCTGAGTAATTTATCTTTATAGCGTTTCCTTATATATGTACTGTAATATGCAATTTCAGCTTTCTCTATTTACTAACTCAGTTCCAAACCCACTAAAAAAAGTTAATAAATGAAGATTTTTTAATGGGTTTGGTAGAAAACAGTACATAGATAACGACACATTCGAAAGTGAAAATTACTAGTTTTAGATACGATAGTTTACTTAGGAGCCATCGATCTCATGTTAGCTATGATTACAAAATTCACTGAAAACATCAACATCTTATCTTAACATTTTACTCTTCACATTTCACAATTTTTAGATTTAATCTTTATGAATTCTCCTTCACTGCAGCCTTCCATTAATAATATAATGTTTTGTTTCAGCTTTGTACTGCCGGGATCCTGACACGGGCAAGCTCTACTCTGTAAATGCAACATGGCCGTCTACATCTTTCTGCGGCAACTACAAATGTGTTCTGAAACATAAAAACATCACTGCGATTGAATACAAACCTTTGCGACAAATACAAATCACTGACGATGACTTAGCCACACCAAAAGCAGCTGATAACAGCGAAGCAAGTTCTATTATAATCGAAAAAAGAGTAGAACCAGAAATGCAACCGCTATTCCACAAAGAAACGGTTCATACTGAACGAAACTTACCCGATAATGCCAGAAATAATAATGACAGGTATTTAACTGAAGATGAAATCAAATCTATAGCGCAGTTACTTCACACTATCAAGAAAAGCGATTTAGACGCTATTGTAGAAATATATAATTTAGCGCAAGACATATACAGGGAAATGGACAAAACGACAACAGAAGATATAGACGATAGTATAAATTCAATCAAGGAAGAAAAGTCTAAAATAAAAGCCGACAGAAGATCTTCTGATTACAGAAATCCATCGTATTGGTATGAGCCTTTGAATAACAACTTCCAAAAACGAGATCCTGATTCAGAAAATCAAGGTAGCAACGTTGTAAGTAGTGTAACACCCCCGAAAAATGAACAAAAGCCTTCGCTGTACAAGGGAGCATTGACTAGTGAAGATTTCCGTAAGCTACCATACTACTACCCTATTTCGAACTTCCAAAGATACGCGTCATATATACACCAAGCTCCAAGGCCTACGCCTCCTTGCCGTCGGGCAAATGAACATGGACTTATTGATAAAGTTTTAAAGAAACCTGTGCAAGAGCAAAGAGTCATACAACCCTCTGTGTTACTCCCATATCCATTTTCCTACATTCATCATTACAACTCCAGTGATTATTTAAAGAACATGTACTACGGATCAAATCCTTGGGCGTTCTTTGATTATTATAATAGAAGAAACTACCGTCCTTACCCGACGTACATGACTCCAAATAACGCTATCCTGGTAAATCCACATCTGCACGAACCCGTCCCAGAAGTAGAACAGAACAGCGTATCAAGAGAGGAGTTAAATATTTTAGACACGCTCATTGCAAAAGCAAAGGAAAATAAACTAGCTGAATGGCAAACGCCGTCTTTGCCTTCAAATGTTTTAGACGAAGTGAAAGCCAATATAGACCAATTAAGATTGCTAAAGCCTTTCCCTTTGAGGAAAAAGGTGACGCTAGAAAAAGTTGGCAAAGTCATAAAATTGGATGAATTTCGCAGATCTAAAAGGGAAGCGGAACACGAAGTGAACGACAAAATTGAGGATACATTTTATGAAGTACATCTTGAAACTATAACGTAAGTACCTTTATACTTCTTTAAATATAATTATAAAACATTTTAAAGTAAGGCACTTTCGTAACTTTTCAATTAAGTTGTTAATAAATAAAACTATAACTTCATAATTTGCCTAGAAATAAATAAATATTTATTAGAAAATATAGTTGAAAGTTAATAGGTCAAATAAATCGCGTCTCAAATAAATCTCATATCATAAACTGAAGAGATCCTTTACAATACACCAAAACCACTTCCTAATTTCATATATTATCTCCAGTGTGGTCGTATTTCAAAATAAATAACACATGTTTGTTACCAACTTTGACAAATAAGGCTGATACAAACATCGAATGGGGTTGATACAAAAAATTGACAAATTCTCGTGTGAAAGGGACAAAAAATGTTCGGAATCCGACCCTCCGTCTAGACAGATTCTCACAACCCTTTCAGTGGCTGTATCTCGTTATTTTAACATTCCTGCGTGCCTTATAAATTTAGATACGGATTTTTGTTATTAAAATACTTTAAAGAGGCAAGGTGGAATATAAAATCAATTGCAAACAAAGGGAGATAACGCATTGGTAGCGATTGTTTGGTTTTAATTATTAGTTCATTCACACTTACGATGTTTTGACCAAATGATTTATAGTTTATTTTACTTTGCGCTTAAGTTCAGGTTCGATGCCCGGGTCGCGAAAAGCAATATTGGGTTTTCCTGCACAATATAAACCCTAAATTTGCAATTGTACCGTCAATTATAGGCAGTAATTATTACATATAGAGGCTGCATTCCTATGTAATATCAGGTCACAACATACCGATAATGAACTTTATACACGGGTGCATAAGTTCTATTATTTGTCCACAGATGCCAGTCCGACACGCAGCCTGGCTTCTTCAGTATGGGCAATCTAAGCCAGCCCTACCCAGAATGTTGTCCGAAGAGAATCGACAAGACGGAACAATGAACGTTGTAATGTATATTATAGATGATCGGTGCTCGTTTGAATCAGTCTGTATTGACTAATATATTGCATAAATTATGCTTTATAGTACGAGTTAAGGCTTGATATACTCCAAATGGATCTAGTTTTGGGGTTTAAATAAACAAAAACACAGATAAGACATCTATATTAAACTATAAAAAGTCATAGTCATGTCGATCGATTTGCCGTCGACTAGTGGACAGTACGTAATAGCTCTAAGAAGTAATCACTGTGATTAGCTAAAGAATATACTAGACTAATTAAATAAAATATTTAACAATTATTACATTTGTAAAGCCAAAATCGACTGTCGAATAATGAATGTATGAAAGTTAATATTAGTATGTAATAAGTCTATTTAAATTATTATGTTCATTAAACATCGCAATGTTATTTGCGTAGTAAGCGTAACTAAAAATTGCACAATTTTAGTTATAAGTAGGATTTTAGATGACAAACATTGAAAATTAATTCCTGTTTTGATATAAAAGCGGTTTTTTGACATTTGTGCCAGTTTTAATATATTAGTTAGATAATAGTATCTATTAATTAGGTATAAAAATACGGAAATAGTATAAAATAATCAGAATACTGTCAGGGGGTCCTATTCCTTCTGTAAGGGCGAATCCGTCTTTTTAGAATTACGCGCGTTCTATAAGGACAGCTTCGGTAGCAGTATAGGTAAGAGAGTTAATAAGTCCTTTATTTACCCAGACGGCTATCAAAGCTGCCCTTCGATTAGAACGTAATAGCAAAAAGATGGAAGACAGAATAGAGCCCTCTGACCTCATAGCAAAATTATTAATTAAGAAACGATTCACATTTTTTACACTATGTTTAAAACTTTCAATATCATATAAAAATTATGCATCAAATAAAACATCCTGGCGAGAATGTAAGCTGGTAGTAGGATATTTGTATTGGCACAGATAGCGACTGCCGTAGTACATGGCGTAAAACCCGTCATAGGGGACAACGTATGTCGCGTTCCGGGATCAGTTTGTGTATATCCGGTTCAAACAGACCGGCATAATTGTGTCGACTGGCGAGGGGTAATCATCTATCGTAAACTATTTTAAGTTTTACCTGATGACTGAAAAATCAAAGTAAGTTTTCTGAGTTACCATTTAGTAAATAGGATTGTGTGTTATAAATATTATATAAAAAAGCACTTGTATAGACTGACAATAGATTAAGTATAAAATCTTTAACAAAGTAATTCATGAACGCTGGCTGTTAAATTAAACTTGGATAATAAATGAACTACATTAAGAATTCAATGTATGTATTAAATTAATGAAAATACTTCTAATTTTTTTTTATTTACTAGCTTTTGCTCGCAGCTTCGCCCGCGTGAAGAAGTTTTCCAGGATAAAAGTCCCGCTATATGTTTTCCCGGGATAGAAAGTATAACCTTCCCAGGGTCTTATACTATTTCCATACCAAATTTCATAAAAATCCGTTCAGTAGATTTTGAGAAAATCGGTAAGATACAGACAGACAGAAAAGGAGATTTTGTATTATAATATATTACATAGATTGTACGAATTATTGAATTTAGTATTCTCATATATCATTATAACTTTTTAATATAAGTTTAACGTCAGCTCAATTCTATTTGTGCAACGAAATATCGAACTATGGCAGTTTAGAATAATATTTGGCTGTATATTCCAAAAGATAATTTAAATATTAAAAGCCTTAATTACCTCTTAGTTTTTTATTTAGCCAGAGGATATTTTAACATTTATAAAATAATAATTAACTTACCTAGTTCAATTATTAATTATATATAGACTTACCCCCTTATTCATAGACGTTTTTTATCTAACGACCGAGTAAGGCTGTGATAACAAGTCTGTTTCTCAGTGCTGACGGCATGGCAGTCTTCGCAGTGCGTAGACGTAGGGCCGTTGTGATTGGCTAATATTGAAATACAACAATAATAACCAATCACAACGGCCCTATGTCTATTTCTCAGTGCCGTTGGGCACTGAGAAACAGGCTTGTTATCACAGCTTTACTCCGTCCTTAGATAAAAAACGTTTATAAATAAGGGGGTTGGCTATTATATGCGAATTTATAAAATGTATAACAACACGAGTTAATAACTTGCAAATTTCAATCAGTGTTGGACTAAGTTTTAACACTTCTTTTTGGAGAGGATGGATTATTGAACACCGACAAAGAGGATGTATAAAGCGAGTGTGAATCGAAGAGGTAACAGCCGACCGCTGTGAATCTACGAATATCAGATATCTCGATGGCTCCTATGTGATTTTCACTTTTCAACCTTTCGTTATCTATGTACTGTTTATTACCAGACCATTAAAAATTCTTAATTTATTAACTTTTTAGTGGATTTGGAACTGAGTTAGTAAATAGAAAAAGCTGAAAGGTGCATATCACAGTACATAGATATCGAAACGCTATAAAAGTGTAAATCGCAATTATTTCAGATTCGATTAATCAGGAGCCATCGATCTGACAATTTTGGTAAAGGCCAGGTCAAAAGTACCCTGTACTCGCGGAAATGTATGAAGAGATTAATAAAGGTGGAGGTGAAAAGGTGTGCCAGAATCGAGAAAAGTGGCAATCCGTGGTCTCTGGCTACCCCTATGGGAACGAGGCGTGATACTATGCGTTATGTAACACGTCCTTAGTTATTCCAACGATTTAATGTAGTATTTATTTAATAAGAAGTTTGTAATTCTTATGTTATAACCTTTATGGTATTTTGTTCTTAAAAAAATAAAAGATACTGTTTTCTTATAATATACGGATCCTAAATGGCCTTTCCTTGCGAACTTAATGATTAGAATTGATATATATTATATTGAACCTAGAATAGGATGTGCAAAAGATTTGTTTAAAAAAAAAATATTAAACTAAAATGACTGTTGGATGCAGAGTACTTACGTGACGATGCGAAATGTTAGAATTCTGTTTACCTGCAACAAATTGTAAAACTCTGTAAATACGTTCAAATCGTTTGTAGAATAAATCAAACCACTAACTAATGTTTATTTATTTACTGTGGAGTGGCCGGGCTCGGATTTTATGCAAACATAAAAAAATACCCTAGTGTCGTTGGTTTACATGTTAGTGGTATAAAACTAGAACATTAATGAGGTTCCTAACACGCCGGTCTTACTATTGACCAATGTCAGAAATATATGACAGCTTTGCAGCGTTTCGTATAGGCAGAGGTAATAATTATTATTATTTAGTAGCGGCTACAAAAGACTTTGTACTGCCCTAAAAAGAAGATAAAATACCAGAACCTGGGTACAACGCCACCCATCGAGTCTAATTGTGACTCTAAGTCATCTAGGTATATAACCTAAAACATGAAAAATTTAGTCAAAATTGTTGCAATGGTCTAAGAAAGAGTTTAGTAACAGATGCACAGGTACAGAAGAATTATATTATTACTTATTACTAAAACAGCTGTCTGCTAATTTCACATTCGCCACACGCGGGACATTAAAATAGTCGTTATGTTTTCTGAGATTTTTTAATTTTTTGCGTAATATTCTTAACTTTCTTACCATAAGAACCTTTTATAAAGTATAATATTTAGTATAATAAATCGTTTTAACAAAAATATAAATAAAATTGCTTTAGTCGTTATTAAGTTATGACGTCACCAAAGGAAGAGATTCATTTTTATATACATAGATCACAAATATATAAAATTTATGTTTAGCCGATACACAAAATAGACGGATCCAAGCTATAAGTACCAGAGGCTAAGAGATTATTTTTAAAAGGTCAGTCTACATATCCATTTATAAGCTAGATAAAAATTTCAGTAGAAAAAAGTTTTCACTCACCCAATACATTTTATATCAGTAGGTTTTTTTATGTTCAAATTATATATATACAAAGAGTTCTAAAATAATATAGAGCGGACATTAAGAAGATTATCATACAAAAATTTTGCGCTCATGCGATGGTGACACAATCTATTTTTCATGTCATAATATGTTGTATACATTATTGTAACCTGTTTTGTGTTTAATAAACACATAAATAAATAAAATAATAATAGCAAAACACCAATGTAAAGAGAGAAAGAAAGAATAAAAATGGAATTATTACACTTCATATAATTCCCATATCGTAATTTGCGCTTTTTTAATGCGCATATTAGCATATTTTCTGTAAATATGTTAGTTTTATATTAATATCTAAGGACGCTGCGACATCTTGTCACACGGACATTTCAAATAAGATAGCGACTTTTTACCAATTAGTAATAACTTTTGGAACACAAATTTGGTCCTGATCTCCTGTCTATAAGTATACTGTTTAATGTCTTTGCATATATATATCCATTTATGTGGTAGGTATAGGCTAGCAATATGGCAATATTTGGCATTCCTCTCTGTATTTTCATTACAGTCCCATACTTCAAAGACGATCCTTTCGCCGAATGGGACGCTATTAATCCTAGGAATATGTCACGTAGTATGCTCCTAGCAGAAATTAACGCGTTATAGTATAGTATTCGTATGTAGTAAGTTAACGTTTACGTATTTCTCTACAGCTGTTTGACAATAGTCTACGTCAAAAACCAATTTTGTACTGATTCTCATATATTTTAGGTTTACCGTTACCATGGTTACTTAAGTTGCGGAATTAATGTTAATTTTCAACGTGTTATTGTTTTAATTTTATGTTAATCTAAATAACTTTCAATCCTGAAATTACACATTTTTGTATACGTTATTTTTGTTTTCATATTTACCAGGCCAGACATTTTGTTACATGCATACAGCACGGGTTTTTTCAGCTTTTAAAACTTGACATTGGCACAGAATTGTCGTCACAACCATAGAACCTGAGCATAGAACTAATCAATTGAAATTACATGCTATCATTCATATTAATGGGTATCTTAATTCTACATACATTCACGATGTTTAAATTTCCAAACAAAAATTTACTTAAACGAAATGATAGCCTAAATTATAATAAGTAATTTCTTGGTCGGTGTTCCAGTGATTTTAATAAAAAAAAAATCAGATATAGGTGCTCGGAGATACGTACCTACGTTTGACTAACAAATATTTATATCCTGTATTTAATACTGAAGATTGACGAAGTAAACGAATTTATTTTAGCTTATCTCTCAAGTTGAAATAAAACTATGTTACGAATTTTATTACGGTTTTTTATAACTCACTAGTTGACCCGACAGACGTTGTCCCGTCTTAACTATGAATTTGCAGCGCGCATTCTGTCAATCGCTGATAGTTATATAAAATTAATATTTTCGTTAAGTTTTATTAAATTTTCAAATTTTCCGCACATTTTTTTGAATTTTTTCTTTCATATGAACCTTCGCCCGACAATAACAAACACAACAAAAAAGAATAGTGAAATCGGTCCAGTCGTTCACGCGTGATGGCGTGACCAAGGGAAATAGGGATTTATTTTATACTAGCTTCCGCCCGCAGCTTCGCCCACGTGGATTTCGGACTTCAAAAATGGAGCCGGTCGCAAACGTTCGAGAATGTTTGTTTTACGAAGCTACTCGCTAGGTGATTCGCTAGCCTCTAGGTGCCAAGCAAGCCTCCTGCCTGTGCGTTCGCGACCTTATATATATATACAGAAATAATCCTTATAGCATGATTCAGTATTCACGTATGATGGCTTATTAGCGTATTTCATGTATAACTTTGGTGTTTCTATATCGATTTCTATGATTATTTTTTATGGAATTTTTAATAATGTTAACTTTTTTAATTAGGGATGACTGAGAGTGTTATAAACGTAAGAGTAGACAAATATAATGAGAAAGCTTCGAACTGCTAAGCTATCGGGAGTTACACGTGTTATTGTGAGTCAACCATAAAAGATAGACATATGCTGTCGTGGGATATTTTTTACATAATTTTAAGGAGAACATTTCCGTCATACATGATTTCTGTGTAGCTTTAACCATTAAGGTTGCACACGCGACGGAAGCTTAAAAAATGGAGTAACTTCTCCCGTTTTCCCAAAATTTCCCTTCACTGCTCTACTCCTATTAATTGTAGCGTGATGAAAAGTATACTATAACCAGCACAGGAGTATGACAAATAATTGTTCCAAGTTTCGTTAAAATCCGTCGAGTAGTTTTTGTTTCTATAACGGTTATACAGACAGACAGACAGACAAAAATTTGACTAATTGCATTTTTGGCATCAGTATCGATCCCTAATCACCCCCTGATAGTTATTTTGGAAATATATTTCATGTACAGAATTGACCTCTCTACAGATTTAATTTAAGTATAGATAATTACCTCAGGTAAGCCAACTCGCTTTAGCTTAACTCATAGTTAGAAACCGGCTTATTATCCTTAACAAAATATATTAAATAGTAATTAGCCTAATCAGTGTTTTGTCTCTAATAATTTTAAGTAAGGAAGTACTGACATACAGAGATTAGATATTAAGCATTGATTGATGAAACGGTAAGTGGATAAAATTGTAGAATGTCAATTTAAATGACTTAGAAATTACTCATGCAATAAGAATTCACGTGGGCAGAACCACATTTTACATTAGTTTATAATAAAATAACTTTATTTATCACTTTATAAGTGTAGTAGTAATAATACGTCAAACAATTCATGACTAAATATATTTTTATTTATTTATTAAGGACTGTCGATGGGTAATCATCACTCGTCAATTGATATTCTATTAGAACCCACTCCACTTACCATCAGATCCAGTGGAGTCACTTTGTCGTGCAAGAATAAAAAAAGGAAACAAGCAGAACAATAATACAAATTTAATCAATATCAAATATGTAACACACAATTCACAATCGAATAAAGTTTCCACAAAATATACCATAAAAAGAAGTCAAAAGAAGAATACGGAGGCGCTACAAAAACCTTGATGCGCCAGATACAGGACACAAAATGGCAGCAACGAGTTGTCATTATTTGAATTATTTTTTTTCTATTGCTATAAATCTATCAGTTTCCGCCAAATTATGTCGCGTCTCTGATACAATAATTTAACAACGTTTGCGCGGCGCCTAAATACACTTCTAATAGGGATATAAAGACCAGCACCAAGACTTGACAAAAACATTTAACAGGCTTCATTCATTTTCTTTGATACAATATTAATTTTGACCTATTTAAGACATGATGTTTGACCCACATAACTTCTAAGCTACGTAAACACTCGGTCTTGCGCCTTGACCTACACTTTTACCTATTTTTGACCCCAAATGTTTGTATATTCAAAATCTTGGAATATAAAATGTTTATAGCTTTTGAAGATTCTCTTACAGCGTAAGTTCTACAGCATGCAGCATAGTAAGGTTAGTCTTTAAGAGTTCGACAAGCAAAGAAGGGTCATCTCATTTTCATATCCCTACCGTCTTTAATCCTCACAAATCTATCGCGTTCCATAACGCCTATAACATTTTTCTTTCCAGAAGAACTTTATTTCACGATAAATAAGGACCGAATAGCAAAATTTCCATATCGTAGTGTCCAGCGAGGAATGATTAATCGTTATTTCTGCACATTCCCTCGTATTGTATTTCGCTGATTCGCGTTCCCAATTTTTTTCGTATAATAAAGTGAAAAGTTAACATTATTGTTTCCTTTATGAATTGTTTATTGAAGCGTAAATTGATGAAGTGGATAGTAATAAAAAATCCGTATTTATTGCATACATTACGTGTATCTTTGCCTATCAGTTCAAAGATATAGTCATAAAGATATGCTTTTATAGCAGTAAAATATGTAAACAGTCGCTCGCTTGTAAGCAAAAATCTCCTTTAAACACTAATTATACCAAAACTTTCAATCAAATATTGCATGCACATCTGATCAATTAGAAACTAACCTAAGCTATCTAATGCATTGTACTTCTAAAATACTTAATAAGCCAAGACAAGCCCGTTAAAATATCATTAGTCAATCCAAATTCCCAATTAAACCAAAGCGGAACGTAGATAATGCCTAATTTAAAATTAATCACTAAAAACTGTCCCTATAAATCAGATAGCAGCGCGAGCGCCCCACATGGCGGCACCTCAATGATAAAAACACTTTTATTACGTTCTGAATGAAAAACTTCCCTTTTTGTGGTTACACGTTATAATTCATTTGGTGTTTTTAAGTGAAAGCCGCTGATTTCAATTAGTAAAGAATTTTATATTTGTATTTGTTTTTAACCACTGACGCAAAAAGATATGTTGTATTTGAGGTTTTTATCTGTGTATGTATGTTTATCTATAGCATCGTAGTTCAAAGGAATAGACAAATTGATTTGATTTTATAATGCTGATGTAATCGGTAAGGTTCTTTATACAATTTATGAAGATCTATCTAGAAAAGAAATGTTAACTTATAACTAAGTTATAGTTGTTTTACAGACTATCCAAAGACTAAAGAAGTTTACAAATAGACCTTTGACCTCTTTAGAGTAGCAAAGAAAACACGTAAAAGCTTATTTAAATCCAATTACACTCAAATTGGGAAAGGCAAATCCCATTCAAACACCTAATGCAGACTGGAAACGAAATTCGCTAAACCTACTCAATTATCGCTGCGGCCAACCGAAAGCCTTACTTCACATTACATTGTATAACACAAAAATGTATAACTCTACGGGGTTCACTTAAAAAGGCATTTACCCTACGATGGCCCGTGACTTATCGTCGACTGTTAAACGGGGACACACTGATACCAAAACGCACAAGAGCGAGCAAGACAGAGATACTGCGTCAGAAATATTTAAATTAAGTCGTCCCCTTAATGTTCGACATTATTTTTTTATCGGTCGCTTTCAAATAAAGATATGTCGCAACTGGATCCTTTTTTCTTTGAAATGTTTTCTTTGAGGGAAATGTAAGATGGCTTTTGCTCGTGTTAACGATCGTCTCGATGTAGTCCTCAATGAGATCTTCTGTTTTATCAATAAGAATTTATGATACGTTCAACGTTACCAACTATTTATGTAATAAAATATTTAACACAATAGAAATTTTTAAAGTTTTTTCATATATGATAAATCGTGTTGGTAGACAATGGACAAATTATATTATTCGGATCACATTGTTCAGAGGCACTGTCACGAATTTGCTGTACATTAATAAAGGCATAGGTAAACAACACAGGAGTTCGCTCTTTCCTATAATATTGGATACAGATGGCTTCAGCAACATACACAACTTCAGCCCTTGACAATTTTGTAGTATTGTAGTGGTTTCTGAAAAAAATTTACAGTAGTAGTTTATAATAACTTATTTGCACATGACTGCACTATTGCACTGAAAACAAACATGGAAATCCTGTGGACTGCTACAATCGACCACTCAGACGCCATGGTTCGCCGTAGGGACTGGTGAACGCTGGTCTCCGCACTAGCAAATCTGCAGCAAGTGTAGACCGTGATGTAGGGGCAGCAATACATATGACAGAACATATGCAACACCTTAGTAAAATGTAAATAACCAAGTATATTATAAGAAGGCCACAACTGTAGCCTTTATATAATAATAATATCAGGCCTGTATTATATAATGTCCCACTGCTGGGCACGGGCTTCCGCTACGACTGAAAGGGTATAGGCCTTAGTCCACCACGCTGGCCTAGTGCGGATTGGTAGACTTCACACACCTTCGAAATTCCTATAGAGAACTTCTCAGATGTGCAGGTTAACTCACGATGTTTTTCTTCACCGTCACTGTAGCCTTTGGAAGAGACCTTTTAAAGTAAAGGTAATTCTTACGTATAAGAATATTAGACGTATTTTTCGTTCTTGTATTTATTTCGTCATCATCATCATCAGCCACATAAAGTCCACTTCTGAACATAGGCCTCCACCAAAGATTTTCAGACGGACCTGTGGAAAGCGGCCTGCATTTAGCGTGTTCCTTCGATCTTTATCAAGCCGTCTTTCTGTATTTATTTGAGTTAATTAAAATGCTTTGCACCAAAGACATTAATTTAAAATACAAAAATGAACTCAGAATATGATATTAAACCTTAAGTTATAAAAGGTCTAGTTGATCTTTCTGAAGAACTATCTCAAGAATTCAATGCTTTGCTATTTAAAACAATTACTATTCTGAAGATACACGAAATAACAAAGTGCTTAGAGAAAACTAAAACTTGTCCAGGTCTGTGCTTCTTACTTAATATAATTTCCAAGGAGGAATGAACGAAACGTTTTAATACAAAAGCAAATTGAAATTCCTGAAAATATTACTCAGTATATTGTAGTTGCGAATATCTTAAACAAGCAAAAGGATTATAATAATTTAATTTTAATAAGTAGTTCTTAATTAATTCGCTTTGCAGGTATTCTTGAAGATTTTAGGTTCAATGAACCCTTAAACGAATTTGTTAATACTATTACCTTCAGTATAATTTTCTTTTGATCTGTGCTCAATTATTTATTAATAAGTATCACAAAGCCTATACTATTTGAAAACAATACATTTAAAAAAAAATGAATTACTTATTCGCAAAAATACTTACGAATCATACAACCACCTACTACTACTACCTACTGGTGCCTAGGTATGTGAGAGTCCGTCTGGGTAGGTGCCAGTGCAATGTCTATTTCTGCCGCCAAACAGCAGTATGTATAGTCTATGTTGTGTTCCGGTTTGAAGAACATTGCAGCCAGTGTAACCACTGGACATAATAAGACTTAACATCTGAACATCTCTTGTCTTAGGATGGCGAGCGCAGTGGAATACCAAACAATACTTGATAATTCAAGGTGTTGGATGGTGATTGTACTGTTTATGGGCGGTTGTGTCGCTTACCATCACAAACGGCATGTTCGTCTCGTCATTCAAAGCAATAAAAAAAATACAAAACATCAAAATCTTCTGAAACAGAGAACGTATCTAGGCCTTTTAGTATCATAATCGTGCCACTACTACAGAATCAATCTTCTGTAATTGATACATCGTCCAAATCATTCGAAGCTAAAAATATTCAATAGCATTTTTTATTTCAATGCACCGACCAATTAATAGGATTGCATTGACAGCCGAAAACGCAGCATTCACGCTGTGGTAAATCTTGTGTGACAACTCATTTCGAAGTTTTTTATTCGAAACCAACGTTTTTAATTGAAAATGCTGAGTTAAGTATTGCGCTGTTCGAATATTTTTTCCTGGCATTTTACAGTAACTGTGGTGAGTGATGCTAAGTACAATGTAAACCGAATAGCATGATTGCCAACTTTTCTTAAGAGAAATCTTCTGCCTTTGTAAGTCCACTGTTGAACATAAGCCGTCCCCACGAGCGCCGGGAGGGGGTGCAAGTGCACGTGCATCCTCCTGCCCAGACATAAATCACAAAAAATATGTCACTGAATAAATCTACAACGATGGTAGCTATCAACCACAGATGTATTTTTATGATAAAGTATTTCCAAACCCGATTAGAATTTGAAAATAAAACTTAATGATATAATAGTATAGTGCACATCTGCAGATGCACCTCCATAAAACTAAACTTGGTGGCACCCATGGCCTCCCCTAAAGATTACCAGACCAGTCTGTAGGAAGAAAGCTGCATCCAATGGACTCCTGGGACCTATATCAAATCGTTTGTAAATATTCTCGGTCCTACTCCGTCTACGGAAGCGAATCTGTCTTTATGGAATTATAGACATTATAATAGCAGACAGGAATAAGGGATTTTTGACTCTCTCACTCATACGGCTATCAAAACTGTCTTTCGATTATATTGCTCATAATGGCAAAAAGACGGATATACCTCGATGGACAAAATAGGGCCCCACGACTATACTAAAAAAGAAACACAGAACTTCGAGTAAAACATCATAGAGCATTCTTCAAACTAAACTTATTTAACTCGAGTCCATCTTGAACAATTCAAATCTACAAGAATAAAAAGAAAAGACCAGCTGTACCCTTTCGTAAAGTTTCGGATTATAGCGTTGAGGGGTGAAGTTAAAATATTTGTTTAAGTCCTTGATAACGTGCGACGGGCCTTTTTTACCTGACGGATTAGAAGGGTTAAGTTTGCCGTGTGTTTTTTGTCACTACCACTGTTTGACCGTGTTGGATTTAGTTTGTAATGGAGAAGTTAAAGGATCGACACTTAAGATGTTTATAATGTTTACTTGTATTAGAATAAAAAGGTCTAAGAAAGTAAACAAATTGGAGGAGAGTACGGCAAGAGGTTATTGTTGGATAGAAATTAGAATAGGCTGTTATTTTAATAGTAATAAAGTTTTGGCTTGGGTCTTGAACTTCACCATGGGAGGGTATTTATATGTTTTAATACGCATTATTTTTTTTAAAGGTATGTAAAAAAGAAAGCTGTTTTTTTTTTCGAAAAATTGAGTAGCAAAACAATATTCTGTTACGATACTCAAGTCTATTTCTTGATAATATTTTGTCTTTACTAAAAATAATTTGTCCCAGGTACATATGTATTTATGTACGTATGTTAAAGGAGAATGCCCATTTTTGTATGAAAGTTGGGCTACGCTTGCGTCTGTACAAAACCTTCATTAAAATATAGGGAATATATCCTAAATCTTATATAAATTGAAAACAATTGGATATTCGATGGGAGTTCGGAGTAATTAGATTTTTTATAACTCGGTTATTTTGAGGTTAAGTATGGACTGCAATAATGTACGGTAGAAAGTACCTACGTGCCTAATTAAGTTCAATATTGCAGTACCTACTTGATATTGCTATAAACAATTATTGAACATTCTTTTCACTTAGCTTTAATCGCCCTTATAAGAAACTGATAAGTATTAACATATCTGATGAGACGAAGCGCCAATAAAACTTCTAAGATAGTATGGCGGAATATTAGTTTTTCCACTGAGCATATTTACCCGATCCTTTATATAAGTACATATTTTTCTGACTTATGACTTATTCTATTACATGGATTAACTTAATCTTTATTTTCACGTACTATTATCTTATTTCAATATGGCGTCAACACATATTGTAGAATAGATTTAGTTTAGTTTTTATGACCGGCCGCATGCCTGACACCAACCCCCTTTGGAGGATTCCGATCCCAGGTAAGTCATGTCAGAAACACCGAGATAAAATGTTGCTTGGCCTGGAAATCGAACAGGAACCCAGGAACTTACTTCACGGCCTGATTAGGCTAATAGTTACTTATCATAGCAAAAGAAAAATAAAACAAGAAATACGGAATCCGATGTATATTTTTATATAGATGTGTATTTTTGATAGTTATGGCTTCCCAGAAAACAGACAAGATCTTGATGTGGCCGCAACACGCTTATAATACTGCTGAAATTAGTGAATGACTTCTTGCAGTGCTGGTCGGGTCATGTCATGTGGTTGTTGTCTGTGAACCTCTCTATTGACTGATCTCCAGCAGGCAGCATAAATTCATTCCAGCCCGGAAACCTAAAATAAAATGTAGAAGTTGAGTAAACATGTTCAGATTATTATTATTGTTAAACTGTTTTCTTTAGTTTTTGCAAGATTTTTCCCACATTGTGGGTAGGTTAATAATAATCTAAATAACTTACAAACTGGATCGCTTGTCTAAGAAATATACTTATCATTGCTGTGGCACCGCAATGGTGCAGTTAATACACCGCTGGGATATGCCGTCTCGATTAACTGTCCTGGGTCTAGGCTCTAGACGACATTGTGTTGCTAACTAAAAGCCTTCCGTCTCAAAGTTCGGAACACACACTATACACCTTGTTTCTTAACAGTTAATTTCTCGACTCAACATTAAAATGCATAAGAATAACACTCCGATCTTGAGTAAAATATTTTAATAATGAAATATTTTCATTCAGACAAATCTGAAGTGTCAAAATGTCATTAATTTCACTTGCCAGTATAATAAAAATCAGTACCCATATATTCATTTAATTAAAAATAAAGTCCAAACATGTTTTAGCTGACTGTAGTATTTCTGTCAATGCAAGTACAAGTCGCCTTTTGTTTGTTTTTAGATGGATTAATATTTTATCTTTTTTACCAGCTATTTGGAGTTTGGTCATAATTATTAAGTAAAATATATTTTTTATGACAATATTTTTGTATATGAATAATATATTTAATCCATATATATTATAGATTCAAATATAAGCACATTAATTGTGCATATTTACTTTTTTATTCCATTTAAAAGGGGAATTTGTTATAAATTGGTATCAATTCGCCATATTGGCAGTAAATTATCCGGTGTTTGATTTGCAACAATTAAACAACTTTTTTTTTCATATCTTTAAAACCCCTATTTGCTCATGACTGAAATAAATACAAATGAAGTAATAATTAAAAATATGTTTTTACATGGTTATTTGGTTAAGACGCATGACTGACGCAAAGATAGCCTGGTTTTGGGCATTGTCCTTTCCTCTTTTATTACTGCGGACCATTAGGAGACAACGTATTATGTCAGAGCGATGAGTTTAATGCAACTTCATGAGCTTCATATTTTAAAATTTTGGAATCAAAGTAAATAATTATTTAGTAAAATTTATTGTCGCTTACTTAAAGAGTTTCATTCATATAAAAAATCATTCCCGTTCCATCATTTTCATATATCCGATAAATCCCATGCAAGTCTTCGATCCGAGTAGTGGCACTAATCTGCCGACATGAGCCTCGAATCACCTTTAACCCTTTGTGTAGTTACCGGCAAACAGGTGCGTAATCAGATTATTGGTGTTTAATTTGACAGCACTATGGTGATGAGCCGGCTGTGAAGCGGAAAGATAGGGGTCTGATCCCCTTATATAAGAATATAATATCAGCCCTGTATTATATATACTGTCCCACTGCTGGGCACGGGCCTCCTCTACTACTGAGAGGGATTAGGCCTTAGTCCACCACGCTGGCCTAGTGCGGATTGGTAGACTTCTCACACCTTCGAAATTCCTATACGGAACTTCTCAGATGTGCAGGTTCCCTCACGATGTTTTCCTTCACCGTTAAAGCGAACGACAAATTCACAAAGAATACACACATGATTTTTTTAAAAAAGTCAGAGGTGTGTGCCCTTGGGATTTGAATCTGCGGACATTCGTCTTGGCAGTTCGTTCCACACCCAACTAGGCTATCGCCGCTTTTTTTATCCCCTTAGTGTAGTAATATTTGTAAAGCTAATGTGTGTAATAATGTTGGCAATTTTTATTCCAGGTCTGAATATGATGGATATAAAGTTAAATTTTGTAATAACTGATACCCACGACTAGAGGTTTGTGGAGAAATTATTTTCTAGTTTTTGGTTATATATGTTTATTGTGTAAAGTTATTATGTGTAGTGTTTTAGCGTATTTACTGTTTATTTGTATAAGCCTATACTGCCGTGCAAATCTTAGAAAGCGGTATCTAAAAAAATCAGAGTCATGATTTTTATGTCGTCAGATAGCTTAAAGAAATAACTATCCAATGAACTTACCTATATAAAGGTATTTTGTTTAGAACTTGTTAAAAAAACGTTAGAGTTTCTTTATCTCAGTTTTATATACAAAACTTCGATTATCTCGAAATAGGGTTTTCCTGACACACCGTTTTTGCGCTTAGCACGGCAGTATAGCCATATTTTTATTATGCCTAATTTTTAAGTCTGGTAGATCTTTGGTTCTTTAAATACGTACAATGCCGTTTATTCCTCAGAAATAGAACATATAATCTAAACTCCTTCACAGCCATGATTAAGTAATCTGCACGTAGAGCCTAGCCAATATAAAAATCTCTTAAATATGTTCAGTAATAATTCTTCGAACAACAAAGTCGATAAGAAAGCGCAGGAGGTCGTAAACTGTAAACTACCTGGATATATGTTTAAGTCGCGCACGTGATGTGTAGCGGGAAACATGACTTATGTTCGTCACTTAGAAATACATCCTGCGATCTATAAAATCAAATATATTTACCCTCCTATTACGCTAACATTGTTATTGTTTACCATGAGGATAATGATAGTAAAATATACGGAATTATTTTTTGTAATCAGATGTAATGAGCCGTAGATGTGTAGGAAAAAAATACGAAAGATAAAATATACACAAGTAAATGACTTTTAATAATAACTAATAAAAAAATTAATTTCAAAGTTCGATTATTTGGTGGTCGGTTTTTGGTACGCAAAGTTTACTGCCAGAAACAATGCGTAAACATAATAAAAAAGATTTTGTTTTGCGAGCTATCTCTAAGCTTTTGTGTCATTTTTATCTAATGTTTATTTTATAGCGGTTTTGGCTTATTCGATTTCATATGATAACTAATATTTTTTAATATACAGGCTTGGAAAAGTGACCTCTGAGGGTGAGTGGAATAGGGTGCAAATATCCACTAATAACTGATGATTACCCCTCGCCAGTCGACAAAATTATGCCGGCTTGTTCGAATATCAATTTAAACAGCATCTTAGGGGGCAGAGGACCCACGACAGTCCTTCAAATACGGCCCTGTACTCCGAGTTCCGTGGTAACAATGGCTTAATTCCAAAATCGCGTAAATCATCCGCTTTCCTACTTGATCTTAGCACGAGAGCGCGGTAACAATAAGACTCGTGAGAGTTCATTCGTGTTATATCTCCTAAGGGAAATTTGGAATTTTCTCCTTACCAGAGTTAAATATGACAATTTACCTTTATAAGTCTGCTTATAATTGCCTTTGTCCTTAGCTATATAGGATAGATACAAAATGTATGTAAAAAGATATTTGTTATAGTTTCAGGGGCTATTAATCTGACTATCATCTCTTACTAGTTTCTCAATGTTTAAAAAATATAAAAAAATACAATTTTGTTTATTTGAACGACGTGGTCATTCCAGTTATTTTAGCTTAAAAATCAATCTGGAAGTATATTCTTTAAAAAAAAATCCAAATCAGTAAATAAAAGACTGAGTTCTGATGATATATATACTGAAATTGATAACCTCCTTTTCAAGAAATCAATAAATATGAAAGTTTGAGATAATTTTTGGACGTTTGGATGTTTGTTAGAAGTAAACGCAGAAACAGTTCAACAGATTTAAATGTAATTTTTCACAGAGGTAGACCATGTCTCGGGTTAACATATAGGCTAATTTTTTATTCCGGTAATTTGTTTTCATAGAATATTATGGATTTTATTAATGCTGGCATCATATATGGCACTATACGTTACTACATTTAAGTAGTTTTGTAGCAAAAAATCTTTTCACGTAAGCTAAGTCGCGCGTAGGAAATATTGAAATTTTTTAATGCGTCGTATTTCGCGCTATACGTCGTTACATAGATTTAGGGAGTTTTGTCGCAGAAAGGATTTCACGTGGCCGAAGTCGCGACCAAAACCTAGTCATATATAAGTTGAAATTAATACTTAAGGATTTAGGAAAATATGATTTCGTGATCACACTAGAAAATACAGAGACCATAACCATATGACTCTTTAATTGAATCATTTAATAACTTTATAATTATCAACAAAGCGTTTAAATTAACACTATCAAGGAATTAGAAAAATAACTAGTTACCACACTGGAAAATGCAGAGACTTAATCATGTTAGTTAAATTATTTAATGACTATAAATATCAACAATAAATTTAAATTAATGCTATCAAGGAATTAGAAAAATATTTACTGGAAAATAATAATAATAATATCAGCCCTGTATTATATACTTGCCCACTGCTGAGCACGGGCCTCCTCTACTACTGAGAGGGATTAGGCCTTAGTCCACCACGCTGGCCTAGTGCGGATTGGTAGACTTCACACACCTTCGAAATTTCTATAGAGAACTTCTCAGATGTGCAGGTTTCCTCACGATGTTTTCCTTCACCGTTAAAGCGAACGATAAATTCACAAAGAATACACACATCATTTTTTAGAAAAGTCAGAGGTGTGTGCCCTTGGGATTTGAACCTGCGGACTGGAAAATACACAGACATAATCACATCAGTTAAATTATTTAATGACTTTATAAATATCAGAAATCTTTATAAATTATTTAATTTCACCAACAAAATATACTACAATTGCAATCACCTCAACAAAAGCTCGACAAAGTCAACAATTCACTTGACACAAAACGGTGTTAAAACCTAATATTTAGCCAGTCAGTATTTTCCTATAAAATGTTCTAATTTGGTTGTAAAGCTCCCGCGCTACGAAAGCTCTCGAGCTAGCGGCGACTTAATGAAATTCCTAGCAACGGGTAATTGACGCTATTATATCTTGTTAAAATCTATTGTGCGATCAAACAATGAAATATATTGAACATTAATTTATATGGGCTATTGTGATGAGTGTTTCGTTCGACAAGCTCAAAATTCGACAATAAAATCGCGATACAATTTCATTGAGTGTAATAAATAACATAACACAATTATAAATGGTAATGGATGTAAATTTTATCGATTTACGGGGATTAGAGGCAACGTTAGGCTGTGAATAGATATTACTGGTGGTAGGTCTCTCATGTGTGAGTCCACCTGGGTAGGTACGACCGCAATGTCTATTTCTGCCGCCAAGCATGGCGGGTACGCAATGTTAGCAGCAGTGCGTAGTCACTGTTGTATTTCGGTTTGAAGGGCATTGTAGCCAGTGTAACTACTGGACATAAGAAGACCTAACATCTCAAGAGTCAGGATGGCGAGCGCAATGGAATGCCAAATAATACTTTTTAATTCAAGGGGTTGGATAGTACTTATTTCTACTGTGTATAGGCGGTCGTATCGATTATCATCAGGCGACCGGCAAGTTCGAAATCTTTCGTTGAAATATATGCGTCTGCCTAACGCTTTGATATAGGCTTGAGTGTAAGATACAAAATTAATTTAATTATATTACTATTTTTCCAGTTAATTATACTACACGATAGTTAAAGTCCAAAGTCTCTGAGCAGTCTTTGAATAACTTTGAAGCGCATTTCAAATATAATCTGTAATGAACCAATTACTCAACGCCATTTTCTCCGCTTTGAGTTGGATATTCATTAGTTTTTTATATTTAGATTGTGAGTATCTAAACCTAGCATGCACAGTATTTTTTATATTGAATCGAATAAATAAACATATCTCAATTATTAGAAATATGTTGTGAAATGTTCTGTTTCTGCGTTGCCTTATGCGGCACATGGCCTGAAACTATATTTAAGACCATACAATGAGCGTATCCACATTAAAATATCGTAAGTTTACTAAAGTGAATAAATTTTACTAAATATTATCAAAGACATTTATTTTAATCCTATGGGATTCAATTCTATTAATTATCATCATTATCAGCCACAGGATGTCCACTGCTGAATATGGGTCTCCTCCAGATTTCCAGATCAACCTATTGAAAGCCACCAGTATCCAGCAACCTCCTGAAACTTATATTAGGTCATTTGTCTACCATGTGGTTATTCTATTAATACTGAACTTAAAATTACTCTTAAATCCGTAGCCAATGTTTATACTATGAATTCTCTTGAAAATTA
Organism: Manduca sexta; assembly: GCF_014839805.1. Lineage (NCBI taxonomy): Eukaryota > Metazoa > Arthropoda > Insecta > Lepidoptera > Sphingidae > Manduca > Manduca sexta. The sequence goes on from NC_051119.1 coordinate 9,009,971, forward strand.
TTGTTTGGTCTTTAACCAAAACTTTAAGATAGCGATAGACCCCACATAAAAAGATAATGATATTTACTAACCACCCAACATTGTGGGCTCAACGTCTGTTATTTGATAACAGAGACAAGGGCTTAAATGAGGCGAGGGTACTCAAATTCTTTGAATACTTCTAAAAAATACTCAAATGCTTTTCATTACATAGGCGAACATAGTTGCACTTATGATAAGTCAAGACATAAGAATATTTAATTATTACTCAAATAAAAATTAGCGGCGGCGATAGCCTAGTTGGGTGTGGAACGGACTGCCAAGACGAATGTCCGCAGATTCAAATACCAAGGGCACACACCTCTGACTTTTCTAAAAAATCATGTGTGTATTCTTTGTGAATTTATCGTTCGCTTTAACGGTGAAGGAAACATCGTGAGGAAACCTGCACATCTGAGAAGTTCTCTATAGGAATTTCGAAGGTGTGTGAAGTTTACCAATCCGCACTAGGCCAGCGTGGTGGACTAAGGCCTAATCCCTCTCAGTAGTAGAGGAGGCCCGTGTCCAGCAGTGGGACAGTATATAATACAGGGCTGATATTATTACTCAAATTAGTCGCTTTAACTTTAATTTGATATCTATGGCGCAAACAATGAAAAATGTTTTTTAAATCTGTGGCATTTATGCAGGTTTAACATCTATGGCCCTGTCGAAAACTGTAAAAGAAGATTCTAAGACCTTCACCTTTGCCTACAGGCATTAATATTTTTGATACAAACAAGATTATTCAATTTTTTTACTGTAATAATGACGATCATTTTAAGGCCACGGTCCAAACGAAAACAGTGATTTCCAATTTTAGGTTCCATTGTCAGTTTAATCAAAAATATTGTGATCCGGAGAATATCCGCAACCTGCGGGAATGCACAGAAATAGCTCATAGATTGTAATAACCATTTGTTACGATTAAGTTTGTATAATATATTATAATATATGTATAAATAAATAAAATAAATACATATTTTTACGATGCTATGTTATCAATATATCCACTATATTTTCGGTCACTATCTGGGCAGATTCAAGTATTTTACCAAAAGTAAACATTATAAAAAGGGTAAAGAAATAAATTAAATCCAGTGTACATAATTTTTGATAGAATTCACAAAATATTATAGTAAACAAACCTCTTACTAAATATTTCATAAGCAGCTCGTGTACGTATTTATAATGTACATAAATAACGGCTTCAATCCATAAATAATATTCTAATACCCTTTATTTTCTTTATCACAAATAAAATCGAAGTGAATCTTGAAAAAAATAAATATTTTTTTAGGTAAATAATAATATAGCGAGGTATATTAAAATTGATAGGTATTAAATTTATTATCCTATGTAACAGCTTTTTGAGCCTTCCAAAATCTAAAAACGCAAGTAAACTGTGCAAGATTTATCTCATTTGTGTGCGTGGTAGAAACTCTAATAAAATGTAATTAGTATTATGCAGCTTGTAAGTTAATGTAGCTTATTCATGTAAGAATTTTGTAAACTGCTTTTACTGGGGTGACATCATCACTTCTGAGAAAAACCTCCAATAAATAAAGAGAAAAAAAATATTATATTATAATGAAGATTTAAAGTGATCTCTAAATATATTTACCATGCAATAAATGTTAGCAGCTCCATACTTCACAAAACATTTCATGTCCCGTCTTAACTCAGTTCAACTCGAGGGGGTACGAAAAAATTACGATGTAAATATTTATGAGTTTCTGAGCAAGGGTTAACGATGTACCGCCCCGGGCTCCCGATAAAAACCCATGTAACTTAAACATTTTCGGATACTTTAATAATTGATTTATTGTTATTTATTATAACATGATATACATCTTTGTGCATGTTAATTTTACATTATTCTATGAAATTACCTTTCCACGTTCCTAAAAGGTATATATAAACAAATCAAAACAGACACATCACATTTATCCCCGAAGGAGTAGGCAGAGATGCAACCAAGGTACCTACTTTTCGCTTGCATGTTCCATCCCATGATGAGATAGAAGGCGAACCTATTGGCATATTGGGCACAATTTATATAACAGTTATTAAGTAGTATCCCACGGCGATAGTCTAGGTTGGAGTGGAATGGGCTGCTGAAACTAATGTCCGCAGATTCCAAACCCCAGGGTACACACAACTGACTTTTCAAGAGGTATTATCGCTTGCTTTAACGGTGAAGGAACACATCGAGATTAAACCTGCATATCTGATAAATTTACTTAGAATTTTGAGAGTGTGCAATAACGCACTTAGCTAGCGTGGTGGACTACGGCCTAATCCTAATCCTTCTCAGTAGTAGAAGAGGCCCATGCTCAGCATTGGGACAGTACATAAATACTACACCTTATATTTTCCAATATATTCTTCATTACACAGAACTGATTTAACTATTATGAATTCATTATGGAGTAATTTCATTCTGTAATTAGGTGGTACAGAGACTAAAGAAGGTAGGTGTACACAACGAGAGGTGGTGGATAAAATGAGCAAAAAAGACTAAATAATTTATAACATAAAACCTACATAATTATAAGTAAAGATCTCCATTTCTTCTATAGGATCCAACTCTACCCTAACGTCCTACTGACAAGCCTCTCTGACAAGCCAGATCTCTAATCTATAAATAATACATAACCGCAACGAATAGACGAATCCCAACAAATGCTAGAGCAAACACGGGACTTGGTACATCGCGTCGCCAGAATCTGAGCCCCTTTACTCACATTTCAATCTGGTTTCAAATCCTGAGAGATGAGTTTGTAAATAGATTCTTGTTCGCGTAGGAGACCTTTCAAATCTGATTGGAAATCGGAATGGGAGATGTCTTTCTAGGTAAGGAAATATTGAATTTATGTAAAGATTGTTGAATTCATCCGTATAGTGGCAAAGGGTCCATATAACTCGAGCCCTGCCTTCCCTTTCGTAATTGAAGTAACATGTAATTATCATTAGAACGATTTACCGACCACATTTATGCATATAATTAGTACCTATAAGTTGTGTCGGGTGTCCTTTGAGAACATTCCACCATTCTCCACTGCACTCGTATGAAAATAATTATTTTATGTACTATTTCGGGATCGAAGGAAGCATTCATATGTTAATTTAAGACATAATTTATCGGTGTGCGAAATTTTATCAAAATTAATTCAGCGGTTTCCGCGTATACTAGCCAACATTCAAACCCCCAAATATCTTCAGAAATTATCGAATTTTTATAAAGAGAAAGATACAAGTCGTGAGGAGTAGACCTCATACTTTGAGTTTCAATGTGGGCAGTATAAATATTTCTTTATCGATTTCTGTGTCGGAAGGGGCTAGGGCTTCATTAAAAAATATTTTGTTATCATAAAAAATGAGTGAACACTAATAACTTAAATAACGACTTAAGTATCGATAAAAAAAATATACAAGCGTTTCATACTTCAAAAACTTGCTAGACAAACTATATTATTGTCAACATCTCAGAACTTGTCCAGAAAAAGATCCAATAAAGCTAAGTTTACACAATCAGATTCCTGAAAAAATAGACAAAGTAAACACCCTTTTCAGGCATTCAGTAAAGCTAGTCTATTGAACGTGAGTTGGGTTATCTTATTAACTTCGTTTAGCTCACTTTACACGGATTTTATACGAGTTTCAAATGTTTGTCCTTCTCTTATACAGATTTCATTAGGTCCAGTTTTTATACATTTTCCTTCTATACAGTTTTCATTACGATTTGTTACATTTGGAATCATTGTTATTTATTTATTTATTAATCTTGGGACGAAAGTTACACAATTTTTATTGAATCAAATAAATAATAAACGCGTAACCCACAATGTTATTCTCAAATTAGTTTAAGTCAAATTTTGTAATAATAATATCAGCCCTGTATTATTTACTGACCCACTGCTGGGTACGGGCCACTTCTGTTACCGAGAAAGATTAGGTTAGACAACCACGCTAGCCTAGTGCGGATTGGTAGATTTCACATACCCACAAAATTCCTATAAAGAACTTCTCAGGTATGCAGGTTCCTCACGATGGTTTCCTTCACCGTTAAAGCAAGCAATAATTCACAAGTAATATACTTATAATTTTCAAACAATCAAAGGCGTGCCCTTGGGTTTTGAACCTGCGGACATTTGTCTCGGCAGTCCGTTCCACACCCAACTAGGCTATCGCCCCTTTAAGCCAAATTTAGTTGATTGATATCCAAAGAAACATACAAATCAAATTATATCTTATTATTATTGTAGTATAGTTACAATTAATTAATTTGGGTTGATAAGGGATATTGTTTTGCTCCTATGTTTATTGTTTACTAGTAGTAGGGGTATCGTTTTACGAAAGATTGGAAAAGTACCACAGCTTTATTTTCGTCATCAACTAATAGTGGAAAAAAACGGCCAAGTGCGAGTTGGACCTGCGCACCAAGGGTTCCGTACAGACTTAAATCTATCTAAATTCAAATTAAGAAACTTAACTTTGGCGTTCGATCCCTAAATAGGATTATTGCACTAACCTCAAATAATAAGTCTGAAAACGTATTTTTTATTTTTTATATTTCATGTACAGAATTGACCTTTCTACAGATTTATTATAAGTATATAGATAGATTAAAGACATTGCTTCTAGCCAAATCTCATGATTTTAGGTCAATGCGAAACAATAGGTTTTCATTCCCTCGTGAAAACGCAAAATATTCGGTTATCGGCATAAACGTTTATATCTTTTAGTAGTTTTTACTTACCAGTTCGATTTTTTTTTCACTTCAAAAATACCATAGTAGACCATAATACTCGGGGTATTTAATATAAATCTGACCTTGATACTTCTACGCGTTCCTGAGAAAAAGGATTTTAATAAATAGACAACAAATATTATATTATTATAATTATAGCAATTTATATAATACTAGTTGTCCCGACAGACGTTGTCCCGTCTTAACTATGAAGCGCGCGTTCTGTCAATCGCTGACAGTTATGTAAAATTAAATTATTGTCGTTAAGTTTTCTTAAATTTTCTAGTTTTCCGCGAATTTTTTTCTTTTATAAGAACTTTATCCTGACAATAACAAGCACAACAAAAAAAAATATAGAGAAATAGGTCGAACCGTTCACGCGTGATGGCGTGACCAAAGGAAATAGCGATTCATTTTTATATATATAGATTCAAATACTAGAGCAGACGTAAGAGAAGCATAATATGGTTTACGTCCGCCCAAGTATACATTAGAAGTTATTGAAATAAAACACTTTACATCATACGATAGCATCACCACAATAAAAAGACAGGCGAAGGTCCATTTATCTATTTGGGGCGATAATTTTAATGCGTACGGAATCGTGAGCGGTCGGTAATAATAAAATTGGACGTAAAGTCGGTAACGAGATATCTCCATCGTTGCTAATGGATGACTCACTCTGTTAGTTTTAACGTTTACAATAAGACGAATCGGGTACAATGTGGGTTATTAAAAAGGGAAGAAAGTTGTGACATGAGTAATCCTCATCTTAGTTTTTTGGTGTTGTTTTATAGTTGCTATTGTAGAGCCGTTTAATGCTGGGTTGTAGAGTGGAAATTTTGATTCATAAAATCAAAGATATTTATTTATCTAAGACCTAATAAACTGGTGGTAGGTCACTCATATGTAAGAGTCCGCTTGGGTAGGTACCACCGCAATGTCTATTTCTGCCGCCAAGCAGCAGTGTATAGTCCCCGTTGTGTTCCAATTTGAAGGACATTGTAGCCAGTGTAACTACTGGACATAATAAGACTTAACATCTCATGGCTCAAAATGTTGCGTGCAGTGGAACAATGCTTTGCAATTCAAGATTTTGGATGATGTTTCTACTGTTTATCGGCGGTCTTATCGCTTGCCATCAGGTGAATGGCAAGCTGGTCTTGTCATTCAAAGCAATAAAAAAAAACCACCTGCGCTTCCTAACATCTATGTTTCCGTTGGAACTATGTGCTTACTGTACTCTTCAGTGCTTCTATATGCTCGTATTATTTATTATAAAAACTACTATTCTATTCTACAACTCCTGAGTCAGAAAGATAATAATCAAACCATTATCTCTTAAAAACCATTTTCCACAAGCAAATAGTTGAAAAGCCCTCAAACATCAAACCGAAGTTAACAACGATGTACAAGGGGTTCGCGACGAGCGCGTGTTCAAGTGGCTACCAGCGGCTTCTTGAACGTACATGTCTTATCCTGGAGGTGCATCTTGATTGAGATTTCCTGTTGGCGATTTTGAGCTACCCTTCTGTTATTGAATGTGTAATGAATTGATTTGTTATATATACAGGGTCATTTCGACATTGCGTTACTAAATGCAACAACACACAACACTTTACAATAAGTTACTTAAACCATAGATGTAAAATAAAAAATTGTTTATTTTTCATTTTACATGCCCTTATAACACTATTACTCTAAAGAAATTTGTCGCAATAGCAACATCACACTTTCAATCAGAAATATACCACCCAACACCTTGAATTACAAAGTATTGTTCGGTATACCACTGCGCTCGCCATTCTGAGACATGAGATGTTAAGTCTTATTATGTCCAGTAGTTACACTGGCTACAATGTCCTTCAAACCGGAACACAACAGTGCCCACATACTGCCGCTTTGGCAGAAAAAGACATTGCAGTGGTGCCTACCCAGCCGGACTCTCACATATGAGAGACCTACCACCAGTAAAATAAATCTGTATACGGCCTTGGTAACCTAGGTCTATTACTCGTAGGGCATCTCTCATAGGGCAATGATATTGGATTTTTTTACCCAGTATCAACCATCCTACCACCAGCAAATACGTACGTAACTTACAATAATCATGATAGATTACATGTTACTTATTATTTGTTTTGTAAATCGGACATACATTACTCATATAAATACTCAAATCATTAAGCATAAGAGTAGAGTCACAAATCGTTAAACATGGCTACTTACATTGTAATCCGACATCGGTGAAAGTTTAATAGAGGAATGCTGGAAATTAATCTTAACTTTCTCTTGAACAAAGAAATTTTAAATATAATTTATTGAGTCATCGGTTACGTGTATGACATGTTCATAATCCAGTATTTGTATGTAGCATTAAAATACGCACCTCGCTAAAACATGGCGCCGCGTATTGTTAACGCTCAATAGTTTCAGTTAATATCATATATGTATGTATGTGGATATGTATAAAGTATCTATAATTATATTACGTAAATTTTATTTTAATAAATTATATTAAGTAGTCTTTTAAGTTTTGTCGACTACCTTCTCTCGTTGTGTACACCTACCTTCTTTAGTCTCTGCGCCACTTTTAGGTTGATTAGTCGAAAATACCTTCAGCATTAAGTCCGCCTCTACACTCTTTGTATATAAAATGTAATACAATAATTTCAACCAAACGACATTAATAACTCCTTTTTTATCGCGGGATAAAACTTCTTACCGCTACCGCCACTGGAGGGATGAGTGGAACGATTATGGTCTTCACCGGTCTTACGATGTCTACTCGGGAGTATAGCATAGTCCGAGCGAGCATTGAGCTGACTCCCAAACTATATACACACCGGCATAGCGACCATAACACGCGGTGACCTTCGGCACATGGGAGACGGTCCCGAGATATCCTGTTGCACATAGTTGCATGCAGCCGTCTCTGCGCGATACCGCCTTGCGGACCATCTGACTCATTAAGAAGGGGCCTAAAGGAGCCTTCCAATTCCAAAAGACGCTCTTGATGTTAAAGACAGCGGGAGGCCAAGTACTCGAGTTGTCCTTCTCGAGAACGCGTCATAGAAGTAGATGAGCGAACAACTAACATTCTTAGCCCTCTCATTAGTCCTTATTCTAAGTATAGAGACTTTCCCGCCCTCACACCCACCACTACAACTCCTGTAAGCCAGGATCAGCAGTGGCACGCATTTTGTGACACCGAGCAGTGAAGCTCGGCGAGTCTCAGGGAAAACTAATATGTCATTATCCCGCAACGAAATTAATCAAATAGAAAAATAGGGAGGAGTTGGAAATATTAATTGTCCACTTCCCTCCAGAGCAATGCGGGTGACAAAATTATGATGTAAGGGAGGCGATTTAACCTCAAGGAAAGGGACGTTTACAACTAGATAAGCTAGTTATAAAGCACCACGGATAAAATTAAATGAAAGGGTCCTATCACATGAGCTGTTAGATTTGATTACAATAGGCATGGCAAAAACGCCGGAAAGCACGGAAATTCCGTCTAGTCTCAACAAGGTCCATGTAGTATACAACCCCAGATGTTATTTGCATACTATTTAACATGATGTTGCGCTCTTCATGCCAGAGACCACACTCCCAAAGTACGTGATGAGCAGATTGTTCAACCTCGTAACCAGGTGTAGAGCATGGGCACGCAGGAGAATCAACCAGCCTAAATGAGAACAGTTTACCCTTAAAATTACCATGGCCGGTAAGAAATTGCGATACACAGTAATCTATTTCTAGCCAAGTTTTAATTAGGCGATCGCGAACGTACGGAAAGTATTTATATAAATGACGCCCTTTCGAAGACGAGTCCCACCTACATTGCCATTCATTTAATAACTCGTTGTGCACATCAGTGTGCGGTTTAAATAGTCTATCGATTCTTAAGAGCTCGCGAGACGTAAGAAACTTTTATCCATATCCTCTCTGGTTGAGTAATACATAGCGGCGCGACGCTGTACCTCCAAGTCGACAGGGAGTACACCCGCGAGGACAGGCAAAGCTTCTGTACTAACAGTTCTATACGCCTTGCACAAGAATATCAACGCCAATCGTTGACTCTGGAGCAGTTTCCTGCGCACAGCGCCGATAGTTGCCCTATCGGCCCATACAGGTGATCCGTATGTAATGCAAGCTAAGTAAGTCGCTCCATAGATGATTTTGAGCGTAGTGAAATACAGTCCCCACGTAGAGGTCGATATCCTTGTCAAGGCGTAAAAGTTACGTTTTGATTTTTCCCCGACGTTTTTATATGCTCTAGAAAGGAAAAATTTCGTTCTAAAATCAAACCTAAATAACAAACCGATTCTTTCCTTTTTACAACAATATTATTAAATTTTATTCGCGGCGGTGATTTTAATATACCTTTTAAAAGCAGTTGGAACGTTTTGTGAGGTGCGAATGTAAGGCGATTTCTTTCACCCCATTCAGATATTAATTGTAAACACGTATCCGCCAAACTTTCAAGTCCCGATCTACTATTAGATTCTATTAGTAAGAGGCCGTCATCCGCATATCCGGTTAAAGTGCATCCTACAGGTAAGGGAATTGAAAGAAAATCATCGAAGCTTAAATTCCATAAATAAGGACCTACAACTGAGCCTTGTGGACATCCCATACTCAGCGACCTCGACACGGCATGGTGGCCGAGTTTCAGTTTGGATGTTCCATACGAGAAGTATGAGTAAATTAAGGAATATATATTCCTATAGCAGCCTCGTATTTTTAACTTAAGAAGTATCATAGGCCACCAAGCATTGTCGAAGGCACCGGAGATGTCTAAGAAGATACCGAGTACATATTTATGTTCCGATATACTTACTGTTCTTCTAACCGATATTGCCGCGTCTGTAGTCGACCTACCTATGGTAAATCCGAATTGATTTTTATGAAATACTGGTCCGCCCGGTAGCAGACGAGGGACAATGAGGCGTTCTAGAAGTTTACCTAAAGATGGTAACAACGTAATAGGTCTATATGACTTGGGATCATCGGGAGCCTTGTCGCCACTTTTAGGTATTATTCGAATGAAACCGGAGCGCCATATTCGCGGAAATATACCTTCAGCAATACATCGGTTAAAGACAGATAGTAACGAATCTCCGGCTGATTTACACGCTTCTTTAATCATCTTGTTAGACACTTTATCCTCGCCAGAGGCTTTGTTTAACGGCAGAGATGCAACAATGGTAATAAATTCATCTAATGTCGCAAGGTTTGAGACTGGAGAGTTTGGCAATTCCGCGGCCCACATTCTAATTTGGTTGTGATAATTGTTGTCATTAATGATATCATCGGGTATAAGTGAATGCAACAGTGCTTCCGTAGTCTCCTCAATACCAGTCGTATAGCTATTATTAAATTTAATATTATCGATGTAAGATAAATGAATTGGTCTATTTGCTTTAAACTCTTGGTATAAGGGAGACCACGGGCCCTCCTTATCTAACCGCGCGGCGATTTTACGCAATAAATTACCTTTCGATTTTTGTACTGCTGCTCTATAGTGCGACCTGGCAATTTTAAGTTCATTAAAAGCAGATGTAAAAGTGTCACCTGTGACACAACGCTTTTAAGCCTATTAAACCTCCTGCGCGCCCTACGAAAAATTCGGCGTAGGTGGACTAGATTTTCGTTCCACCAATCACATCTACGAGTATTTGTAATTGAACCTCGACCGATAGCAACATCTGCACAGTATGTGAACGTAGCCGACATAAGTTCAGCACATGTTTCAGGTGAGAGATCATTGCGAGTAAAATCTCTGGCATGTCTAGCAAATAAAGAGCTAAAAAAGTCCCAGTTAGCCCCTTTAGTTTTATATCTAAAATCATAGTTGTTATGAATAAAACCTTGTGTCAATCTAGGCAAGAATTCGTACACAATCAGGCGATGGTCACTACATGACGCATCCGGCAGGACACGCCACCTATCAAGTCGAACGTCTCCACTAGAAAGTGTGACGTCAATAGAAGACTCGCCCGTAGGGCTACAGTAAGTTGGTGGTGCATCGGGAGTATTGTGAATACCAAGATTCATCTCTGCGATGAAATCTTCGACGGCGCAACGCCGATCGGTATCGGTGGATCGATATTTGCCATACCAAAGAGTAGACGACGCATTAACGTCAGCGCCTATAATTACTTTACGACCTGCAAGTGATCGTAAAACCTGGCGGAGATGGTGTATATGTGGTCCTACCGGGTCCGAGTATTGAAAGTAACAGCTCACTATGAAAACCTTACAGCTCGGATTTGAAACCTCCGCGACTGCACAGTGTGACGTCATGAGATTACGCACTGAAGTTACAGTGAAATTAGAGTTCGCTACATAAATGCCAGCTCGTGAGCTGCTATCAAGCTTGTACGACTCTGCTACGCAATCGAGCGTGTTGATATTGTTCCTGTACAAGTACAACGTCGAGTTTATAATCCCGAACTAACGTATCTAATTCCGACGTCGCCACCCTATCGTTGTGGAGATTTAATTGTCCGATAATAAAGTTATCCATATTAAATTTATTTAATAATTAGTTGACAAAATGAGGGTTTCTAATTTATGTTTGTATGACGGACATTCCTGAGACCCACAGCGATGGTCGTGTGGTTTCTTAAAACGTTTGCAAGTTGCGCATACGGGCTTAAAATCACGATTGTCCTTATGTGGACAAGCCTTGGTTTCATGTGCCTCGGCACAAACGGCACAAGTTGGTGTTTTAATGGTGCAGAACTTATGCACATGCCCGTATTGTTGGCAATTGAGGCAGCGGACTATCTCGACGTCATCAATAAACCTGCAAGTTGCCCAATCTATAAAAAGTTTGTCTTTGGTCGCAACTAGATGTTTTCTTACTTCCGAATCAATTTCCACGCCTATCCATTTACGTCCGTGTTCCAAACTACGTCGCCGAACGATTTTTACGGATTTAATGAAATCGTCCTCCTTAATTGGCATTTCGTCCTTAATATTTTGCCGATACAAAGCTGTTAAAAACGGTTTGTCTTCCATTGAGGATGGGACATCTTTAATTAAAATTCGCGGACGTCGACCTTTTGGTTTCTCTAAACGTAAACCAGCTGATTTTAATGCATCCACCGACTGGAGTTTGTGTATCTGACGTTCGTTGGCAACGCGAAGTACAACGCCAGCTTTCGCGGTTTTTTTAACGCCTACGATTTGAAACCCGTCGTCGCTAGGTTTAATTGCATTAAACAACGCCTGTTTCGTGGCAGACGATGACGTGAGATCAGCTGTCCGCTCGCTAGTCGGGTAAGCCACTACGCACGGGAGAGGCGCGCGAGGCTCCATTGCCGGGGCTTGTTTTGGCAGACGGAGCTTAACGGAACTCGCGTAGGTCATTTTGCCGTCCGCTTTGGGTGGAGTAGGACGGGGACAATTCTTGATACCTTCTAGCTCCCGTTGCGCATTGGCTAACTTGGTTTCGTTGCACGATGACTTTAGGGCCAACACCGAAACGATTGCTGTGATGCGCTGAGTAAAGTCCATTATCGCAGACTTATTCGCGACGTTCATACGCGAACCCTGATCATTCACGAGTTCATTTATTTTGGACAAATAATTTGCGGCCTCAGAAACCAAATCGCAATAATTATCCTCTTTTTCAATGTTATCGTCGGACCTAGGCGAAACCGTATTTTGAGATGCGGATCGATTTATTTCCGGTGAAGCATTGATTGACGGCGAATTTTCACTAAAAGTCGCTTGGGTTTTGCGGAAGAAGGCGACCTCGATATTATTCCGCTTTTACGAAAAGGGTTTGGACCCCGATCAGGCGGGTCGTCGTTATTATTTGGCATGTTAAATTGAATTAAACGCTATTAAAAGTGCTAAGTTAAATGGCAAATACACGGAATAGAAATACTTATTATATTCTAAGTATAACAGGTACATGGTAATCCGTAACAATTGATGTGAGTAAATTAACCATAGCTTTCCCAGAGTTTAATAACCCAGGACCTTCTATATCCCGTATGCGCCGATAAAGGCCACCGCGATTTTTGGTTGGTATGTCGGTGTAGAGTATACAGGGTGGACTTGGTCTAATGCTCGCTCGGATGATATTATACACCCGAGTATCTACATTGGGCCTTAACAAGTGAAACCAACATAACCATTCCACTCACCCTCCAAGTAGTGGTAGCAATAGCGCGTTTTTACGCGAAAAAGAAATGCTATATACAGTGCCTAGACGTAGACCTATGTATTAGATAAGATGACGACGAGCACACTGCCCAGATAAAAATAGATATATTTAATCCAGGACTTTGCCTATCCGTATGCCATATGGTTACGAAGTTGAACAATCTGCTCATCACGTACTTTGGGAGTGAAGTCTCTGGCATGGAGAGCGCAACATCGTGTTAAACAGTATGCAAATAACATCTGGGGTTGTATACTACATGGACCTTGTAGAGGCTAGACGGAATTTCCGTGCTTTTCGGCGTTTTTGCTATGTCTATTGTAATCAAATCTAACAGCTCATATGATAGGACCATTTCTTTTAATTTTATCCGTGGTGGTTTCTAACTCGCTTATCTAGTTGTAAACGTCGCTATCCTTGAGGTTAAAACGCCTCCTTAGATCATGATTTTGTCACCCGCATTGGTCTGGAGGGAAGTGGACAATTCATATTTCCAACTCCTGCCTATCTTTCTATTTGATTAATTTAGTTGCGGGATAAAGAAAAATTAGATTTCCCTGAGACTCTGCGAGCTTCACTACTCGGTGTCATAAAATGCGTGCCACTGCTGATCCTGGCTTACAGGAGTTGTAGTGGTGGGTGTGAGGACGGGAAAGTCGCATATACGTGTACCAAATTTCATCCAAATCCGTTCAGCGGTTACTGCATTAACTTCCCACAAACATCCAAATATTTTCACAAACATTCTCATTTATATTAGGATAACACTATCTCTATATACCTGGCTCCACTAAAATACCTTTTTTAAATATAGAAGGCGGCACGGTAGGTGTTATAATAAAATTTATCCTCATAATCCCGTTTAATTGAATTTAGCACCAGCTCTCGAGCGCCCAGTTAAAACCTTTCGCAGGTAAAAGGTATCTTTTTGTTAATCTCAAGTAAATGAACGCGTTCAGTTAAAGCTTTTCAGCGCTTTTTAGAAATATTTTTCTGTGTTACACAAATTTTCCGCACGGTTGCCGGTTACGTTGTGGCCATTAAAAATGGTATTTATGCGCCTTAATGGCGATGCATTCGCGCGTGTTAACGTGAAATGTAGGTCGTGTGTAGAAATTCATGAATGTGTTTGTGTTTTGTGATATAAATGAAAGGTGATGCAAAATATTTTTATAAATCAATAATTTTTAACGTGCATGAAAAAATATGCTCTAATTTGATTCGCTTGCGTAATTAATTAATTAAAAAAAATAGTTCATGATGGGACCTATTGCTTATCTAAAATGTGTGGTAAGCTAGTATTTAGTAGCAAGTTTAGGAATATTGTAAAAAGATACCACTTACATAGTTAATTCCTTGGATAAAGTTTTGCATTTTGAGTGTATTAGCACAAGGTAAGCAAAGATACGGTTGAGTAATAAATTATCACTTCGACCCATGAACACCGCGACGCGTGGAAAAGTGGTGTGTTGCCGATATTTAAGTCGAAGGAGTAGTTTTCTCCAGACTCTGGCTACCTCATAAGATATTGATTCAAATTACAACAAAGCTGGCGGGTGCTCTGATTGCACCCCTGCCTTCGGGGATAAAGGCGTGATGTCAGTATGTTGAAACATATCGCCTAGATGTCAATACGATACGTTGAGGGCGAAACCAGGTCTAAAACATCTTCTGCATGTCTTGTTAACAGTGCGACAAAGAAAAGTATAGACTCTTGTGCCGCAGGAATGGACAGTATAGAAAAATCCGTGTCGCTTCGAAAGAGTTCAAAAAATAAACCAGAGGGTCTATTTCGAAAAACGAACATCGAAACGTCGATCCGAAACGAAGATACGACAAACTTCGGATTTAACTCTACTACCAAATCACTTCGGATCCGTCACCGTTGTGTAGCTAACCTTAGTGGTAGGATTAATACCCGTAATTTTTTTGGAGAAAGAAGTGGAACTTTATCCTCGCAGGTGGTATTAAAAAGCGGTGGCAAAAAGAGTCTCGCCACAGCTTTTTAATACCACCGTTATAGGGATACGTTCTTCGAAATTCCATGTCTGAAATATTGCGATGAACCGATCGGATCCGTTGTCAAATCCGCCATCCGTAACTTCGTAGTAACAAGACGTACGATCTGTCATCCAAAACTACGGATTTCGTTTTTCGAAGTACAACCTCAGTCGCGCGTACGGTGGCCGCACACGCGTCGTCTAATGACCGCGGCTCCTTACTCGCTTTGTCGGCGTGAGTGCCAGTTTGTAGGTCAGCCGCTTTTTGTTCCACATTTAAGTTGTTACGTGCCACCGTCCTTACTGTGTCGACAGTGCTTACTGCCAACCAGATTACATAACTTAACCTCATGATATTAGACGGATAGGTAGTAAAACGTTATATATCAAGCTTATATCCATCCTATTTGAGACATTAAAAATTTCCAGATGATGTAGGCACAGGCACAATGAGTACGCATTACGTCCTGTTTGTATCTGGTCCTTGATTAATTTGTGTAGGATACAGCACTTATACTCAAGAAACATTAACAAGACGTCCTACTGCACCCTGAATAGACATTGTGGTGTATTTAAAGAATATCTAGTCATTGTTATAACTGGACATTATGAGCCTTGTTTTTTTTTTATTGCTATGAATGGCGAGACGAGCTTAAACAGTAGAAACAACACCCAACACCTTGAATTACAAAGTATTGTTTGGTATTCCACTGCGCTCGCTATCTTGAGACATGAGATGTGAAGCCTTATTAGGTCCAGTAGTTACACTATATGATGTCGATTGACGATCGTCATCATATAAATTGTGAAGTTCTAGCAATTGCCTACAGCAAAGCAGTTTGTCTATCTCATCATGTATTTGTAAAAACACACCTCCAAACCAAACAGTTAAACAGACGCTTGCAACAGCATCATTCCGCGAAACCGTTCCTAAATAAACATTTTATGAATTCAAATAATCTTCTAAATGATCGCTCCGTCCTGGCGGGTCCTCGCAAGCCAATTTCAAAACTGCCTCCGATACCTCCAGGGAATATAACCCGGCGAAATTGGATCGCCTTGTTGCTGATTATAAGATTATACGATAGCTGGATTCTTTTAGCCGA
Source organism: Manduca sexta (assembly GCF_014839805.1). Taxonomy (NCBI): domain Eukaryota; kingdom Metazoa; phylum Arthropoda; class Insecta; order Lepidoptera; family Sphingidae; genus Manduca; species Manduca sexta. Next base: position 9,026,030 of record NC_051119.1, read on the forward strand.
AATATCGGGATATAAACGCGTTCAAATAATGAATGGATGGTTATTGGTATTGGATAGTGTTTGTTATTTTATATAAATGTTTTATCGTGTTCTTCGATGTATTTTTCGGTTTTATAGGATACTAGCTGACCCGACAGACGTTGTCCCGTCTTAACTATGAATTTGCAGCGCGCATTCTGTCAATCACTGACAGTTATTTCAAACAATTTACAGTTATATAAAATTCATATTTTCGTTGAGTTTTCTTAAATTTTCTAATTTTCTGCGCAATTTTTTGATTTTTTCTTTCATAAGAACCTTCTCCTGACAATAACAAACACAACAAAAAAAATAGTGAAATTGGTCCAGCCGTTCACGCGTGATGGCGTGACCAAGAGAAATAAGGATTCATTTTTATACCTAAATATATTGATGTTTAAGATGTAGTGATTGCCCGGCAAAAAGGCTATCCTTTTTAACTGGGTAATCACTTATATCGTGTAGGAATTCACTTCCATGATGTTTATTAGTCTACATTACAAATGGGATTATCAATCGTATGAGACCATTGTAAGACAATATTTTTTTTTCAAAAAATTATTCCGCCTCCATACACCACTAAGAGCCAAAAATAATTTAACATTATAAATGGATTACTAATAAGTTATAAAATACGAGTAATATACCTAATACGCATTACTATTCGTACTTACTACGTTAATAATCTTATTAAGTACATTTTGAAATTGATGAAAATATAAATAAAACATAATAAAACCTTCTCCTTCCTTGCAGCCGGTGGAAAATTAAGTAAATATGTAATATCAGCCCGGTATTATATACTTGCCCACTGCTGGGCACGGGCCTCCTCTACTACTGACAGATTAGGCCTTAGTCCACGATGCTGGCTTAAGGCGGATTGGTAGACTTTAAACACCCTCAAAATTCTTATAGCGAACTTCTTGGTTATGCAGGTTTCTTCACGATGTTTTCCTTCGCCGTTAAAGCGAACGATAAATTCACAAAGAATACACACATGATTTTAGAAAAGTCAAAGGTTTATGCTCAATTTTAAAATTCTTATGTTGATGGTCCGATATACGCAGAATGAGCTCAGTGTCTTAAAAAACACTTTTCATTTATTCCACAACATCTCCACTTCGATCGAATAGCCTGTTAATTTGCATTATTGTCGCAGTACGCAGGTCCCCGAGGTGGCCGGCATTAAAAATTCAGTGAGGAGCTAATGAAACCTGAGAATGCTGGTGAAATATTAATCCCGGGGCCCGAACCTACGCTGTCACTGCAAAGGGATGGTTAGGGCGCATTCATATTGAAACACCTTTCTGCTTCACAATTATATGTACATGGAAAGACGATCAAGCCACTTGTCTGAAGTAACTGCTAGTTTTGTATGAGAGACTTACTTTATTTTTCTTTATTTAACTCTTCTTTCGTGCTAGCCCGAGCTGGCTTCTTTGTACTCTTTCAACTTTTTTATATCCAATATTAAATATTTGTAGTTATTATAAGCGACTTTGTCTAAGTAATACTTAAATATTTTCATGTACCTTGACTCATCATAAGTGAAATTATGTTCGCCTACATGCTGAATAAAGCATTTCATGTCATTTCAAATACTTCGATAATTTCTCACTAAGTCTAAATAGTTATATAAATAAATGTCTATAAGTATAGTAATTGTATAACGCTCAAAAACTATAATTGTAATTTAGTATTTCATATTTTAACGTAGTTTTTATCGGAGATTATATTTTTACTAATAACACTATGATATACGTCTTCTTTATATAATTATAATTTATATTCTGTAGCTATACCTAAATAAAATAGATTAAGTTTTTAAGTGACCATTTTTATATGATTTTGATGGACCTGTTTATTATTTAGATTATCGTTGGTTCTACCACAACATATTATAGTATACTATAGCTAATAGTAAGTGCTCTAGGTCTAAAATAACTAACGATGAACTAACTACTTTGTACGCAACTCGTTCAAACTCGCATAGTAAAATCCCATGTCCAGTGGTAGTTAACCAAGCACAAAATTTACTGTGTTCTAAGTACCTGCATAAAAGTATTTGTATACTATGGTCCTGCAAACAAAAGTTTGGCTGTATGAACGGCGCCTTACACCGCACGGTCCCACTTTGTATACCTTCAGGATTGGGTATTGAAACTGCTCGCTTTTGTGTCTAATTTATCGGTTTATTGCTTGTATTGGATGTTGAAATCCTTTAAGGACTTCATCGTTTCGTCTAAATATAAATGTGGGATCTATGTTGAAATCCTTTTCATTGTCCATAATAAATTATAGTATTATATCTGTTTAAATCTAAATATTTTACGTATTTTTTTATTTTTAATATTGGTTAAATATTACAATAAAATTATTTATGTTGATATTTGGTTTTTGAATAATACGAATCGCCTAAACAAATATTTTCTCAACCTAAAAAATAACTTTGCATCATAAAACCGACCCTATTCCTCTCTGAAGTATAGAGACAGGGGAAAATATATAAAGTAAATACGCAACAACCGACGTCACACCAAACTATCCAACTGTGACCTAAACATTCCCTTAACCCGACCCGAAACATTAAAATGAAGCGATAGTCTGAAATAAAGACGCGGGCCGCCCACAAACATGTACTAATTATGGCCCATAACAAGGGAGCAGGGTACGGACGGCCAGGGGAGGGACAGCCAGGGAAGGGACAGGGCGCTTAATGTGCGCCCCGGCAGAATAAAGACCTGCCTAACCTCAAACGAACTCCGAATTACAAATTAACGTCGTCTGTAGTCACACTGAAGTGCAAGGAAAGAATTCGTGGTTGGGTTATTAATGTAACTATTTAGGTGATTTGTTTTGGAGAGCGACGGAATTGTAACTTAACTTGGAATAATAAATGTAAAAATAATATGTAAAGTGCGTTCGGCTAATTTCGGACGGTTTTTCGGTGTGTTGTGAGGAGTCTCAAATATTTTTTTTTTCTCATAAAATATTTAAGCGATACCAACATTTTATACATGAAACTGGTTATTATTAATGCTACTTTATGTGATAATTTAATCATCTTACAATTTCCTCTGTGTAAGCTTAAAAATAGATGATAATATCTGTATAGAAATTTAAAACCCTTAGAAAAGATCGGACCTTGGGGGGTAAGTTCGGACTCCGTTCTAATAACGCTTCTAATGCTAGTATGATAAGGTCCACAAAATCAAACAGAAGTCTCAAAAATGTCAAAAAGAGCGAAATCCACCTTTGTTGTTTCAATGCACATAGCGCACCCGTTCTTGGTCGTAGCATCAACTGTGGTATATAGGGTGGAGCAAAAAGAGACAACGTAGCCGCCTACATAGCTTAAACTAAAAAATAACCATAGATTCGTGGTATTTTTTCGTTATACGATCTTACCCCGTATCCGATCTTACCCGAACGCACTTATATACACAATAATTGCCAATTAGTTTATTGAGTCATAGAGAATGGAAACAACATTCCCGCGATAAATTAAGTTTTAGCAATGTCTTTTTTACCGCCAATCAGCAGCGTGAATACCCTGTTGTGATCTGGTTTTCAAGAACATTGTTGCCGGCGTAATTACTAGGCATTATGAGTCTTAACACCTTATGTCTCAGCGTGATAAGTGCAGTGGAGTGCTGCAGTACTTTGTAATTCAGAGTTTTGTATGGTGTTGCTACACTTTCTGGACAATCGTATCGCTCGTCTAGTTATTCCACTTCAATATTAAAAAAGGACTTAATAACAAACAGAAAAGTAATATGAAGTAGCTTTATAAGTATAACTCAGGTCTATGATATTATTTTTAAGCTGTAATAAAATCAAACTTCTATGTCAAGGCAATCAAATGAAACAGCAACTTAAGCCGCATATTTTCAAACTCGCAACTACTCGCAAAGGAATCAAAACCTAAAGGGTACTACTTCCAGTAGACCTAAAATCTCAAAATTTGGCATGAAGCAATGTTTTATAGCACATATAAAGGAAAAATTCCAATAACCTTAAATTTTTAGTTACATCACATATTTTTGTACCAGTTTTCTAAATAGTGACTAAAAAACTTTGTTGAAAAAACGTGCCATCATTCATCTGCAGACTTTTGCAAGGCTGCTGCAAGGCTAGTGTAGGTATTTCAGTTATATTGTAAAATAAATGATATGTGTTAATATAAAACAAAGGATTACTGATATGGTTAAGGGACCTTTGTCTTTAATATATGATCTTCTTGCTTTCCATATTGTAATATTATGGATTTAATTTTGCAATAAAAATACCATAACTATGACTTGATTATCGTGACGGGTGAACTTTTACTTTTATACCTTCAGGTTTGTACGGAACACTCGGTACGCGAGTCCGACTCGCACTTGACCGGTTTTTATTTTATTATTGCCTTAGTAGGCAAACGAGAAAGCGGTCCACCTGATGGTAAGCAGCATCTACCGCCCATGGACTTTACAATGCCAGAAGCACAACCAAGCCGCTGCCTACCGAGAGGTGAGCACTCTTCTTCTTTTTCTTTACAAAAAGTACAAAAGTAATTAGTACGGGCTTTTGTCATCACTTCTCTTTACAATTTTAAATTCACTATGAAGTCTCATTAAAACTACCGTCCGACACGAATTACATTACGGTGTAAAAGCGTCCCGAACTTAAACTCGCCCAGTATTAATTTGGAGGTGATTTAAATTTAATTTTGCGGAAATTCAATTTTTTCCTTCCGCGCGGAATGTCAAATAAGTTGACACTTTTAATTCGAGTGTTGAAATGGCAACTCATTTGGCCGCTCTTTTGGACTTATTCGTTTCTATTTTTGCTAATTGATTTTTGTGATGATATCCATTTATACTTTAAAAGTCATTAAGTTGTCCGTCGACTGCGTAGCATCAACGTTTTTAATGTAATCTAAAATAAACTTAACGGAGTGTTTAAAAATTTTACTCAAGCCTTCGACACTTTTTAAAAGAATTGTTAATGACCATAAAAAGATATTATCTAATAATCTAAACGCAAATTCATACAAATCAATAAACATTGATGTATTTGGAGTAATGTAATTAGACCTCGATATTACAGAGGTAATGCGGATTAATTCCAAGTAACCTTACCTATTACGGGTTCCAGAGAATCAATTGGGATTAAAATGGATGATGTTCGGGTTGAATTCTACATTTTCCTGATAGGGTGAGCTTACATCGCCCGAACGGTTCATTATTAATGTCTTGAATAGCGACAATTCTACTTCAAATAATCAGAAGAGAATTTCATGCTAGATTTATTTGATTTGGTGTTATAATTTGCATACATTTATTTATATTTATTCATATAATAAAACAAAGTCCCCTTTCTATCTGTCTGTTTGTTATCGATTTTCTCAAAATCACCACCTTGGTAGGTACCACCGCAATGTCTATTTCTACCGCCAAGCAGCAATGTGTCATCACTGTTGTGTCCCGGTTTGAAGAGTGTTGTAGTCAGTGTGACTACTGGACATAATGAGACTTAATATATCATGTTTCAGGATAGCGAGCACAGTGGAATACCAAACAATCCTTTGTAATTCAAGGTATTGGATGGTGTTTCTACTATTTATGGGCGATCGTATCGCTTACCATCTAGCAAACGGCAAGCTCGTCTCGTCATTCATAGTAATTAAAAAATATATTGCATCAAAAATGTTCAATCACGATATATTCTAACTTTACTTCATAGAGAGCGCCATATTTCCATGCAAAACTTATAACTCAATCATCTAAAGCCTAAAAATCCACGGCACCTGTATTAAAACTACGGCAAAATACCGTGGGCCGATATTTTGCGGCCATTTTTCTTTTTGGCAACACTCACCACCTGTCATCCGGCCGGCCCCTGCATTTGTCACCGGTGCGTTCGGCAGTTTCCGTACCGCTTCGGTTGTGCCGATAAGTTTTTGCTTCGCTGGAGAATAACTACTGAGGATTATACTAAGCTAAATTACTAGCGTTTACTTGGAGACGGATTTATGAAATTCACACTTACATGTGTGATAATAATATGAGACGGTATAGTATTAATATTTTTCTATCCCGCGTTCATATTTCTCACAGTTTTCAATGTTACCTCACTAAACAGCACTTAGTTCTTACGTAGAAGTATTAATGGCGTAGTTTGCATAAATATCCCTTTCCCTGTTTTTTTATCTAAATTATTCTATGAAAAGAATTCAACCTCTCAATAGAAATCTAGACAAACATACAGACTGACAAAAAGTTGGTAATATGCTAACAACCATATTTATTATGAAAGTATTTCTAACTTCAAATTATTTGTCAATATTAAAAAAAAACACAATCCTTAAATTCCATACAACACCATCACAATTTCAGAACTAGACAATCCCGGGAGCCATCTCGTCTAATTCAAGGATCTTGAAGGGAATCCAGGCGAGCTAATGTTGTTTTCAGTGCCGGCTCGAATCAGTAACACGTAATGCCATTACAATCGATACGCGGTTATCAAAGCAAACGATTCAAAAACCGATCACAATCGTGAGATTTTTTGCGGTGAAATAGTGATGGAAATCGAATGAGTTTTATATGTATGTTCAGTCAGCAACAAAAGAAGCTGAACGAATTGAACTCTTCAAAACGCTTTTACGCATTAATTGTGTTGTAAATATGGTATATGTTCTTAGTAATTAAATAAAGTTAGTAAAAAGATGTTATTGACATGAGTGTTTATTTCGGACTAAAGAGAAGTAACTATGGCAAACAAAATACAATTAGTTCTAAAAATAGAACATATAAAAAAATAATAAGTCACGACGAAGGTTACAATCTCCAACAGCCGCCCTTAATCGCAGTTGTGACAGAAACAAAACAAATAAAATAATTAAGTTTCTAAACCTAAGTTAACTACACATCGTTTGTGTGCTAGAGGTCCGAGGGCCTTCGTTAGTACATCAGCAGGCATATCGTTACTTTTTATATATTCTAACTTAACAATATTATTAGATACCTTTTCCCTAATAAAGTGAAACCTAGTATCTATATGCTTCGTCCTGCTGTGGTGTACAGGATTTCGAACAAGATTAATGGCACTTTGGCTGTCAGAAGCTAAGTTAACTGAACAAAGTATACCTGTTATCTCGTATATAAACCGACGTAAGTAACACGCTTCCTTCGTGGCAGACGCTAATGCCATATATTCTGACTCGGCCGAACTTAACGCAACAGTAGGTTGCTTCTTGGATTCCCATGATACTGGACCTCCACTTAACTTGTAAACATAACCGGTGTATGACCTTCTGTCGATTGGACAGTTTGCCCAGTCTGCGTCACAAAAACCCTTTAAATGGTTCTTCATTCTTATGACTTGACCATCCGTTCTTCTTGCCATATTATTTTAAACTAATGGAGTATCCACGGTCTTACACTCCTTCATATTAAACTTTTCTAATATAGAAAGAATATAATTCAGAGATCTTTTAATGAAAAATATCTCGACAAATCTTCTCAAAAATTCAAATTCTTGACAGTGTCAAATGTCAAATTAGATTTAAAGAAGACTATTATGTCATCAACAAAATTCCCAATATCATAAGTTCTTTACCATAGAGTTTGGTAGTTTAATTTTGTAAATCCATTTACATGGCATAACCTTTTTTTTTTTTTAGGCTTATCTACTAAATTCCATGTATGGAGTTTCATTAAAGAACTATACTCACCAGCCATATTATGGTGCCACTTATCAGCATCATCGGCATGAGTAGCTTCGTAATATGTCGTAAGTTCATTAGAATCTACCATTGACGTATTGTAAGCTTTATAAAAATTTGTTGTTTTTCTGTCTCTGGAAGGGTATCTGCGCTCAGGGTGCGATTCCTGTTCCAAATTCGCTGTCTCTTCTTCCACACTAGGCAGCCTTAAGTCAATGAGAGACTCTCGCTCTTCCAGAGTCACTGACTCTTTTGTACTTTCTAGATTTACTGGTAAAGTTGCTTCAGCCGCCGGGCTGATACTCTCATCACAGTCATAGAATTGACAGTCATGATCAAACTCAGACTCAATCTCTTTTGCTCATCAAATAACAATATAGATTTTTGACTGTGCGACAGATTGCTTCTGCTTTAGCGCTGTAAAGCAATTTTCAAAAAGGTTGCATCTCTGGATATAATAACTTTTCGTGGGTTAGCAGGATCCCTAAAAATATAAGTGCCTGGATTTTTTAGAATAACCGACGAAAATTGCTTCCTGTGCCTTGACATCTAATTTCTTCCTGTGACACGAAGGTATATGGACTAGAGCTCTACAACCAAATACTTTTAGATGGCTAAGATCACCTTTTCGTCCATACCATTTGTCATAAGGAATTTGTCCACCTAAGGCTCGATGAGGAGACCTATTCTTAAGGTAAATGGCAACTTGGAATGCATCTTCCCAGAATGCTTTCGGTAGTGAACTTTCAGCTAGCAACGTTCTTGCCTTTTCTGTAACCGAACGATGGGTGCGTTCCGCTACTCCAACTTGCTGAGGACTATAAGGCGTCGTTGTTTGATGTTCAATACCTTTTGAAGCAAGATAATCAACAAACTCTTTATTCACGAACTCCTTACCTCCATCAGTCCTAATTGCTTTAATTGTTTTATCTAACTGATTTTCAACAAAACATTGAAACACACAAAATATATCTTTGACTTCTGTTTTAGAAGAAATAAAATAAGCAAACACTTTTCGCGTATAATCGTCTACTATTGTCAACATATATCTATTTCCTTGAAAAGAAGTTGTAGACACCGGTCCCATCAAATCCATATGGATCAGTTCCAAGGGGAAGTAGCCCTATTAAACGCTAACCTTTTGAAAGGTTTTCTTGCTTGTTTACCTTCCACGCAAGCGATACAACTAGTTTTATCTACTCCTGTATACTTTATACCTACCTTGTGATTTTTCAGTTGGTTCATGCCTATACGACACAAATGTCCTAACCTCTTATGCCATATTTGATAACTATCCTGACAACCAGAGTGCACATCTTGTGTCAAAAATTATCCGCCACATTCTCGGAAACATTTACAGTACCATCTAAAACGTACAGTCCACCACAGGGCGAGGCATGAGCAACAGATTCACCTGTAAAATTAAAAGTATCAGATTTATAAAAGTTACATCCATTTTTATCAAAAACACAAATAAAACCCTTTTCAACAGTTTTATATACAGATAACAAACTAGCTTTCAAATCTGGTATATAAGCAACATCACTAATATTGTTGACCACGTTCTCGGGCGTGTTTATTGAAATATTTCCAATTCCGCAGCACTTAATCTGTTCTCCATTTGCGACAGTAACAGTACCTTGATTCTGTATCGAGATATTCTGAAACCAGTCCCGTCTAGAAGTCATGTGTCTAGTACAACCTGAATCTACATAAATTATGTCCTTTCTTGAGTTTCCAGAAGTATTAAGACTTGTAAATATCGTATCATTGGTATTTACCGCATTGCCTTTCTCCTTCTTGTTTCTCTGTGGACAGTCTGGTCTCTTATGTCCAGGTGTCTTGCACTCATAACAAACTATATTCTTCTTCATTGACTTAGGCTTCTTCTTCGCATGAAAAACAGAGTCTAATGACGTAGCCACATCTTTGGACATTTCATTAAGCAGTTTTGTTTTCACCAACTCTGTAGTCACGTCTACATTGCAATTTTCTAAAGCCATAATGAGAGGTTCATACCTTGGAGTTAGACCTCCCAAAAGTATTGCAGCAATAGACTTGTCCTCTATGACTACATCAATATCCGCAAGATCCTGTGCGGTTGACATAACTGCGTTAATATATAGTTCAATATTTTTGAACTCTGATAGACTCAACCTGTACAGTCTACGCTCCAAAAATAATCTTCGTCCTATTCCCTTATCTTCAAAGGCTTTTTGCAAACAAGTCCATGCCTCAGATGCAGTTTTCGCACATCTTATATGGGTTATCGCTGCACCTTCTACTGATAAGCATATCTTTGCTAATGCCTTTGCGTCTTTGCGTACCTTTGTAGAGGCAGGGGTTGTGTCTCCATCTCGGTATCCACTAATTGTTTCCCATAAATCCTCATGGATAAGGTAATTTCGCATCTTGAACTTCCAAGTCGGATATCCATCTTTTATCCTCAAACAAGGAAATGGAAAAGATGTGATCGACGCAGGGGAATTTTTCATACTCGAAACATCTCCAGATTCATGTGACATTTTCAGACTATTACTATTTCCTAGTCACACAAAAAATATATAACAACTTTATTTTACCAAATAACGTGAAAAAACTAAGAACTAAGCGTTCGTGCTGATAACGTGTTGTAAATATGGTATATGTTCTTAGTAATTAAATAAAGTTAGTAAAAAGATGTTATTGACATGAGTGTTTATTTCGGACTAAAGAGAAGTAACTATGGCAAACAAAATACAATTAGTTCTAAAAATAGAACATATAAAAAATAATAAGTCACGACGAAGGTTACAATCTCCAACAAATTGCAATCAAAATATTTGTTTTTTATTTAATAGGAAGTGATCCCTTTAAAATGTATTTAAAAAAAAATTGATACGGAAACAAAAGTTGAAGATTTGTTTTTTTTTTATTTATTTATTTTTCTCACACACAGTCATTACAGAAGTATTCCAATGCAACAATGTGGTATTATTCTGGTACTTTTGTGGCTAACTGTACGTAGTAAATGACTAATGAGCTTTGAAGCAGTGTTATTGGTGAGTCATACAACTATAACTAATTGCATAAACATTTTTATATTATGCATGGTGAGAATATTTAGAGAAATTTTTGTTTTTCGTCCCACAAACAGACTACTTTTTTAAAGAAATTCAACAGACACACCTAATATAATTTAAATAAAAATATTCCATAACTTACTAATGTTTACATGTTACATTATCCACGATGCGTAATCGGCTCATACCAATTATATCTGACAATATTTCAATTCAATTATAACCACGATTCACTCTAATATTAAAACCTCTACTAAAAATAAATGAGGTCATACAAAAACCATACTACCATTTCGTAGAAAGATAGATATTAGATTTTCAATTCCTCTCCGGGGAATACTTTGATATCGTTTCTATATAGTCTCGTGCTTGGCATCAACCCCTTACCAAGTCTGTCTCCATGGGGGCTTGTCAAACGAAATTGGATTGGCAAGTTAGGATTACGAGGTTTGTATTAAGCTAATCTAATATTAGACATTATTGGAAATTGGGTCTGGGTGGAAGCCATCACTTTTAATATTAATTTAAAGTTATTAAATATAAGTTTACAGCGGCGGTAGCCTAGTTGGGGGTGGAACGGACTGCCGAGACGATCCGCAGCTTCAAATCCAAACGCACTCACATCTGACTTTTCTAAAATGTTGTGTGTATTCTTTGTGAATTATAGCTTGCTTTAACGGTGAAGAAACACATCGTGAGGAAACCTGCATACCTGAAAAGTTTTTTATAGAAATTTTGAGATGTGTGAAGTCTACCAACCCGTAGTAGGCCAGCGTGGTGGACTAAGGCTTAACGCCTGTCAGTAGAAGAGAAGACATGTGCCATGTGCCCAGTAGTAGGACGGTATATAATACAGGGTTGATCTTATAAATGTAAGTTTTAAACTTCTTATCTTGCTTCTTACTAATGTAATGCCATTTTTTTAAAACAATATTTTTATTTAATTTATTTATTGTTTACACAAAAATGCAATAACTACACAATAGTAGCATCTATCAAACTACAGAGGTTTATACTAGAGAACTATTTGAATGTTCGTTAGAAGTAACAGCAGATACAGCTCAACGGATTTGGATAAAATTTGGCACACAGGCAGCCCATGTCTTTGATTAACACAAATGATACTTGTTATCCTCAAAATTTGCTCCCATGGGAAATAATTGTTTTCCTTTCCTGTCTTTTTAAATAGATAGTGACGTGCTAGGGGCGCTATAAATCGCAACAGTATTTTAGGAAAACATAGCAAAAAGTGCTGATTTTAAATATACAGGGTCATTTTGACATTGCGTTACTAAATGAAACCATATACTCGTGTTAACCTTTGCTCACATTGTGCCAAATTTCATCCATTTATAACTAATATTTTCTCGAAAAATCCTGGTTTTAGTTTTCAGATTTTATGATGATTTTGTAGTTTAATGTGAATATGGCGTGTGCTTGGGTGTATTTCTGACTGAAAGTATGATGTTGTTGCTGCAACGAACTCTCTTAGAGAGTAGTAGTGGTTTTAGGCGCGTAAAGTTAAAATTACTTTTTATTCATATTTATTTTTTTTTCAAAAATTACACCCTTTTATTTTACATCTACGGCTCAAGTAACTTATTGTAAAGTGTTATTTCCAAGTAGATAAGTATGTGGTCACATTTAGTAACGCAATGTCAAATGACCCTGTATAATATGAAACTCAGTGTCGCAAAAAAATATCGTTTAAGTCAATTAGCCATTCACCCGTCGATAGGCCTTCTTTCTAATATAAAAAATATCCTAAACATATTGAAGAGAAAAACAAATATGAAAACAATACCGTCACAAATCAGAATGCGACCTTATTTCGTTGTAAATCCAGAGGCAAATATTTACTTAGACCCGCTGAAAGGGCGTGCGGTGCGCGTTCCAAATGCCACCACAATATTTTGCGTCGCGGATATAAAGGTCTGCAAAAATGCAAAACTGATCGGATATTCTACTTTGACATAATTCTAGAATGTTAGTCAAATATTTGGGTACATGTACCTAAATATGAGGACGTTTTTTATTTTAAATGTAAGTGATAGGTACTCTACGATGATAAGACGTGTTACCACTGTTTGTAGTGGGATATATTTTATTCGTTCGGATAGTGGCCAAATTAATGAGCTAGGATTCAGTACTTGTTATAACATAATTTTCCGTACCGTACAATATAATGACTGCGTTGCTGATATCTGAGGAACTATTTATTACATATAAACATATATGATATTAAAGTAGTATCTCGAAATAATATTAGCTATTCTATTTTATCTCTATCTGTCCAAGGATAATGATAAAGAAATGTGCAAATAGGATATATTTATTTATTACCAGTTGTTTCCCGCGGCTTCGCCTGCGTGAAGGAGTTTACCGGGATAAAACTGCCACGTTATATTTTCCCAGGATAGAAAGCCCATAACCTTCGCAAGGTCTTAAACTATCTCCATACCAAATTTCATAAAAATCCGTTCAGTAATTTTTGAAAAAATCGATAACATACAGACAGACAGAAAAAGGCACTTTGTTTTAAATATGGATAGATTTTATTTGGTCCACCAATAGATGCTTCAATAGCTCACACATGTAACGTACAAAACAAGACATGATATTGTTCAATTAATTATATTATAACATTTACAACCTAGACATTTTTAATCAATCCAATATTAAAATGGATAATTTTTCTACTTAAGAATCAAAACTTAAAGCACTAATACACACTCTCACGAGCATTGACGTATATTCTATAAATACGAAAGTCCATATAAACTATTTGTTCAAAATCTGAACTAAAATGGCAACCAAAACGTCACTGTTATAACCTATTTATTCACTTTAACAACAAAAAATTTTACTTATTTGACTAATATTTGTTATTCACATCCAGGTTTACACTTAGACTCGACTTTTTATATCATAAGCGCCACTCCGTACACAACCACAAGTTGTCAATATTGACCATACTAAAGTCAGTTTGAATGGATTGCAGTTCAATTCGGTTAAACACAGTGAATGTTCGGAACACCAAATCTAGTACGTAGTACATATATATCGATGCTCACGAGATTTTAAGTGATTAAGAACCTACTAATTTGATACGGATCCATTTTTGCCGCTAAATGGTAGACCAACATACTTGGCTAATACGATTATAGTTTGACGTATGTTTACTTGGGCCGTCCGTGTCGGGCCGATGCAAATCCCTACTAATTTCAGTTAACGCGAGGTAAAGCTATTGTTGGCTAATGCTCTGTAATGCGGATCTCTTGTGGTTAACGAGATACGCTTGCGGAAGTTGCTTTGAATGGATCGTTTATGATGCGATTAATTCATGATTGCCTGGTGTAGTTTGTACGGGGTCAGCCTATCGAGAAATTCGGATAATTATTGTGACGATTGGAATGGTTACATAACCATGAATCTCAAGTCGAACACTTGATATAAATACTGATGATGGTAATGAAAAACTGATTAGATTAATAAACAATCAAAATATAACGACAAGTCCACAAAAATACATACATGAGAAAACAAAAATAACTCAGGTCGTAAAAAATCTACTGACGCTCCTAATGAAATAGTATCAAAACATATAAAAAAAAAACAATCGAGGTCCACTGTGCATAAAGTTATATTCCAATGCTAAAAAATAATTAAGTGTCAAAGGAAACTATACGGATGCCAATTCTGATCAATTGCTTTAATTGTTTACCGAGCTTGCATGAGACGGACAAAGCAAACGCGTAAATATGGAAACATTTAATTCAATTATATGATTCGTAAGGTTTAAAAATGCGCACACATTTGTCTATACTACGAATGGGAAGGCTCATCCGGGATAGTACTAATACCTCACAGAAAAAACTGGAATCCAAAGACTGACACAAGATATGAAGCGCCGATTAATCGACTAAATAAAAAGCCCTACAGACTGGCGTGGTAGTTCGAATATCAGAACCGATCGAATACATAGATAGCAGTTTAAAACAAAGTTTAGTAAGTTAACTAAAAAGGCACAATGGCGTATTTTTTATTTGGCCACTATTACAAAAAGAATTAAGATGTAATCTAAATATCAATACGAAATCTTTAATCAAAGACAATCGGCGTTTAGATTTATAAAGCTGTATACTTTGCTGACATAATACCTCACACGTTAAACAATCACTTTAATGTGCCTTTAAAAACTTGCACCCCGTCTATAGGAAGAAAGCTAGTCACAGAAAACCGACGTAAAGTAACATTTGTTGATTATTTCGTGTGATCGGTGCGGTTACTGGAAGCCTTGCTTCGAAATATGAATATATGATGGAGGGAGCTAGAAGTGTTACATGAATCAATTCGGGCTTACATCCTTGAAGTGATTGCGTTTGGTTGTAATGCAACTAATGGACTCCATTTATTGCGATTTGATAATTCAGTTTCTTGATGTGATTAATGATAGCAGACACCAATCATGATATCAATCTCGAGTAAAGATAATGATGAACTCATCATAATAGCAGACACCAATAATGATATCAATACTAAAGAATTTGAATCAAAAAAGGCAATTATAATTGTCCTTCATCAGATCTTTCACAAGTATCTACAAAGCCACTAGAATAATGAGGCAACAATACATAATTACTATATTTATTGAAACCCCTATATTCCTCCATTATCCCTCATAATTGCCACTAGATCCCCATTAGTAATATCACTAAAGAGCCGGAACCTACAATGGGACGCACTTAGCGTAATTATTATAGAATCTATTAGAGCCACTTCAAACTAAAAGGGGTCATCGAGATCGAACTTGCTTCAGGAAAAAGGTGCAAAAAGCCGTAGTTTAAGAACGCCATCTTAGAGGGTATAAAGGTGTGAAAGATTCAAAGCTACCTACAAATTAGTTTACTCACGAAGTAATAAATTTATTTATGACACTTCCCATCTTACAATATACTCATAATGAGCCCTAAATTAATTATAATAACCGACTATTTACTTTGAATGGAAAGTTGCATCAACTCATTCCTACAATTGATTAGTCGACAGTTCAAGTTGTTTTGGTTTTTCCATGAATTTAGGATTTACAATTTTATGTCTGATGAAAGAGTTTGCGAATTTTTTGCCTATTCACTATGAAAACAACGCCAGGAGGCGAACAATTTGTATTGCCAGCTCCTTTCAATGGAAAAGGTCTCTGTAAGACATGAACTATTCAGGGTTATTGAAAGGCATCCTTCTGCGACGGCTTTCAGACATTGCAGGTGTATCCTATATCCAGTCATGTTAAGCCTACGTGGCAATGGAACTGTCAGGTTCAGTCAGCTTCTGATAAATGTAAATATTATAGACCTTTCATATTAATTACTGCGTATAGCTTGACCAGTAAAATAAAACAACTCACCATGTGGACATAAAATATAGAACTAATCTTGTACTGACAACGTTAACTTTAAAACGTAAAAGGCAATAATATAATAATATCAGCCCTGTATTATAAACTGTACCCCTGTTGGGTTCGGGCCTCCTTTACTACTGATAGGGATTAGGCCTTAATCCACACTACGCTGGCCTAGTGCGGATTGGCAGACTTCACATACCTTTAAAATTCTTATAGATAACTTTCCAGCTGTGGAGGTTTCTTTGCAATGTTGTCCTTGAACGTTAAAGCAAGCGATAATTCACAAAGAATACACACATGACTAGAAAAGTCAGATGTGTACAAAATAGTAGAAACACCCTCCAACAGCTTGAATTACAAAGTATTGTTTGGTATTCCACTGCGCTCGCCATCGTAAGATGAGATGTTAAGTCTTATTATGTCCAGTAGTTATATTGGCTACAATGTTCTTCAAACCGGAACACAACAGTGATTACACGCTGTTGCTTAGCGGCAGAAATAAACATTGCAGTGGTACCTACCCAGGCGGATTCTTATATATGAAAGACCAACCACCAATATCGGATAGATTTAAGGCTGACTCGTCTCTCTATTATGTTTTGTAAAATTCTATAGTATTACATCTAAATACACTACAGATTTTCTAAGAATCATGCATTAACGTCATCTGCGACATTCTGTTAGCATAATCAAAATATGAATAAATTACCGTCAAGACCAACGTCGGGAATTAATTAAATTAAACATTGTTCAGATTTTATCGCATATTTTAATTAATTTATGTTCGGTGCTACATTCGCTTTACGTTACAATAATTGTTGGAATTCCTTGGATTCTTTAAATGAATCAAATATTCTTTGGTGTTAGAAATTTAAGTGTTTAACAGCTTCATTTAGGCGATGTTAGATTTCATTGACCACCTACAGGTACGACAAAGTGATCGCACTGCACCTGATGGCAAGTGGATTAGGGTCCAATAGATTTCTTTTTCAGAATTCCGACACATGTATACATATTTGTTGTCCTTTATTATTTATGACGTATAGATGGTCACTGGAACACGTTTGATGCAGGCCGTCCAACCTGTGTCGATGTTCCCTGAGCGTTATGACCTACCCTTCTTCAAACGAGGCTTAAAAAAAGTATTGCCCCTAGAGCTTAATCTGCTCACAGCGGTTTGTCTGTTTCCCTAGTATCGCCAAGTCCAAGAGCAGTGGTGGCCGCTTACCATGACGCGGGCCGCTAGCTAGTCTGCCTAGACTGGCATAATAAAAAAAGGCTGCTGTCGACAGGCCCATATGGAAATCTTTGGGGGAAGCCTATGTTCAGCAATGGACTTTATGTGGCTAAAGATGATGATGATGATGTATAAAGTTTTTAAATAAATAAATAATAGATCCAAGTCTACGCAGGCGTCGTTTAGGTACAGCTTATTATATATAAACAGCACATAACACAATTATAATCAACAATAGGACAATCTTGAAGGCTCCATTATGGACTGCATAATACCAATTATCAGTGATTCGATGCTTTATACTGGATATGGAATTACCAATGACTGTCCAAACAAGTAATAATGCCTATAATTTATGGGCAGCCGCCACAATAGGCCAGTATATGGGTCTCTGGAACGCATCCCACAACAAAAGTACTAGATTCTGATGTTAAATGCGAAATGAAATTGGAAGATTTTATATTACCATACATAGTTAAAAAAGGTTGATATAACATTTTAAGCTTATAATTATTTTACACTGTTTTCAGTTTATTTTCAGCTAAATTAATTTAAAACTTATTAAGAAATAGAAGCGGCGATAGCCTAGTTGGGTGTGAAACGGATTGCCGAGACGAATGTATGCAGGTTAAAATCCCTAGGGCACACACTTCTGACTTTTCGAAAAAATATGTGTGCATTCTTTATGAATTATCGCTTGCTTTAACGGTGAAGGAAAACATCTTGAGTACCTAAGTTCTCTATAGGAATTTTGAGGGTGTGTGATTTCTACCCAATCCGCACTAGGCCAGCGTAGTGGTCTAAGATCTAATCCCCATCAGTAGTAGAGGAGGCCCGTGCTCAGCAGAGGGACAGTATACAGGGTTATTGTGACATTGTGTTACTAAATGAACCTCGTCTTCACCTTTGCTGACATTATTCCAAAAATCCTCCAGTAATAACAAATATTTTCACCAAAAATTTTAGTTTTAATTTTCTGATTTTGTTATCATTTTGTAGTTTAATGGGAATACAGCATGTGAGTGAGTGTATTTCTGACTGCAAGTATGATTTCGCTGCGACGAATTCTGTGTAATACAGGGCTGATATTATTATATTATTATTCTTAAGAAATAGACATCGTATTGCAGATGCTATTAGCAACTAACAGTAAGAGGATACCTTACGAAAAAGTCTGTCTTTGTAATCAAAAGAAACCATCAATAATTACAAAAAAAAATGATAGAACTAACTGGATTCTGGATTCTAAACACGGTACACTTAATTAAATACGTTGTTCACAGGCCTCTAAAGATCAAAGTCAGTTTACCTATTACGGCTTTAACAAAAAATCTACTAAAACAGCTAATTCGCTAAAATCCCGTAATCCCTAGCAAGCGTCGATCCCGTCGCGACATTAATATCGGCCAGATGTTACCAACCTTCGGATAATTATCGGAAAGAATAAATGAATTAATTTTTCTAATTAGGCCCCGTCGCGGAGGATACCTCCTTTTAAATGGGGGGATTACCGGTGTTCGCTTGATTGGTTTTCTTTTTAACGAATTTATTGCTTATCGAAACGTATAAAGGATGTTTTTTGTTTGCGCATAGACATTGATAAAAGTTTAGTGTTTCTTTATACATCCAAATTAAATTAGTCTTTGATTGAACTCTCTTGATATATTTATTTTTTTATTATAGTGAGTAATTTAATAACGTCTCTAATTGAAAAAAGTTCTATAGTATCAATTTGGGGGTATATTCTTTCGAATAAAAAAGTAATATTCCAAATCGTTTCAGAAATTGCCAAGTTCTGAGGTTACAAACACTTAAAAAAATTACACGAAAAGTTTATAACCTCCTCCTTTTTTGAAGTCGGTTAAAAATATTTTAAGTTTAGCAATTGATAGCTGAACTTATAGCAACTACTACCAAGCCTCTAACATTGTTTTATAGTATAATCCTGCTTTTTAATTATACAATTTACGTCCAGCATTACCTGTACGAAGGATGGTCATTAACTTCGCTTCCAATAAATTAGTATGCCGCCCAAATGTTGGACACATCTGCCCGGCCTTATTAGCTCGTTCCATAAATAAGTATAACCGGATTTTCCGTTAATACCTTTTCTAATTTGACTTTGTTTACGTGAAAATATTATTCTATGATTTAAGTGGTGTTTATTTAAAGGGTTTGTTGGATTTGTAGATGGAATTCGATTTTACGATCGGTAATTAGAGTTGTATTCGAAAATATAATCGACAAATTTACTATTTAATAAAAACATATAAAATATTCTTTTTTTTTTATTGCTCTAAATGACCAACACCTTGAAATACAAAATATTGTTTGATAAGTACTCCACTGCGCTCGCCATTCTGAGACATGAGATTTTAAGTCTCATTATGTCCGGTAGTTACACTATACAATGTCCGTCAAACCGAAACACAATAGTGACTACGCACCGTTGCTTGGCAGCAGAAATAGACATTGCGGTGGTACCTACCCAGACGGACTCTCACATATGAGAGACCTACTACTAGTAAACTGATTTCTTATATTCGACTTAGAACTGAATCGCTTTAAAAGGCGGCAGAGACGGGTCAACCACTTTTTTAACGGACTTTAAAAGTATGTAAGGTTACTGTAACAATTCGTCGTGATTTTTACTATGTTCATCATCTAAATTCGCTATTAGTCACAAATCCTAGGTCCTTTGAATATCACAAAGGATTATCAAACCTATAAATCATTCTAGACGATATCATAACCTCTATTGCAAATGAATTAATATCGGAGTAGAATGCATAGGATGGCGAATCAATCTATTGCCATTAGTTCTGCCGTGAGCTGGAAACTATAGAGTTAATTAACGTAGTGCATAGAATATGTACGGATTAATGTATTGTTGATCTTGGGGTGGACTTCTTGTATATGGGTCAGTATGGGTTAGTTGCATACGAGAATATTGAAAATACTGTGATTACATTGTGAGACTTATGCGGGTTGTAAAATAAAAACTAATACGAAATCAATTTTGAAAAAAAATACGGGACCAATCTAGAATTATATTCTTTCAAAGAAATGAAGAATTGGTTAATAAATTGTA
Organism: Manduca sexta; assembly: GCF_014839805.1. NCBI lineage: Eukaryota > Metazoa > Arthropoda > Insecta > Lepidoptera > Sphingidae > Manduca > Manduca sexta. The sequence continues at coordinate 9,046,550 of NC_051119.1, forward strand.
GAATTCTGAGGCATAAACATGAAAAAAAGTACGTCGATTTGATAAACTCCTTCTTTTTTTAAAGTCGTTTAATACCGGACAAGTGCGAGTTGGACTTACAGCTATACATACTAAAAAAGTTTACTTTGATTTGCCAGTTTTCGCAAAAGAGCAATTGTGCAAAGGTTGCATTCATGGGCGCCGCCAAGATTGTTTTTAGGGAGGTGCACCTGCACCTTTGTAGTACCTTCTTATACACACTATAAGAAGGTACTACAAAATATATATGTTTTTAAACTAAATTCGCTGTGTTATTTGTATATGCTAAACCATAATAAAAACCTCCGTGGTCGTTTCCATTATCATTGAGTAGTTTTTTTTTTTGTGATTTGTTGCCCCTTGCACTTCCCTCACGGCGTCCATGGTTGCATTGTCAACGATATATCAGTTTTATAACTGTCCCTTTTGTTTTGTCCAAACAACATTTTTCCAAAAACTGTTATTGTTTATAAACAGCGTTTGTTTGCAACCCACCCGTCAGTTTGTTCAGTTTTTTTTCCGAAGTGACGCTTCAAATTGACCAACAAGCAGATTACAATGCAAGAACGAAATTAATTTCCAGTGGAGTGTTCGTCGACACGGCCGCAGCTGCTTTTGACAAGCTATTCATTATGTTATAGAAAACGGACGGGTTGGGATACAGTCATAGAAGGGAGCGGGTAACATAATGCATATATTGCAATAGATGAATGAGGAATATTGGTCATAAAGCATCTCTCATTGTATGTGATTTTATATTACGCCCTAATAAAATATTCGTCATTTGGCAATGAAAGAGGCCGACATACTTATTTGGTTAGTCGTTATCGCCACAGTGTATGTACGACAATATTAATTCGTTAAAATCACTTACTGGCGTTGGCTCAGCGACCCAAAGTGATTCTTGGTCCCCCAAAACGAGAATACAACAGGTTCTGTTCTTGGTTAAAATCGGCTTTTAGAAATCATTCTTCCTCCTTAAGCTAGAATGGATATTTCTATTAAAGCTGGGTCGAAAACGAAACTATACCTTTAGCTCAGATGTGTGACTGTTCTCCCATTCCAATAGGGCAATTTTTTATTCTACAAGGTCACCGGAAGTGATTCTACTGCGTCAGATGGTAAGTGGAGTGGGGTCCAATAGTATGTCGACTGACGACTTAAATACCACCAGCAATTACTTAAGTGACCCTCACAAAGCATTTTATAAACTCTCCCCGCCACCTCTTATACACAATGATCATTTCATGCTCTAATAACGTTTCTTGACGCGCTCCTTCGCTGAATATATTTTCTTCATTAATTTCTACTAAGAAATTTTCATTTAACACAATAGATAATAATTAATTAAATTAAATTTCTGTTCTACATGTAATTCGGTTTGATTGAAAATGTTGAAATACGTAAACATTTTGTACAACAATTTGCTGGTGTTATTAAGTTTTCAGCGTTTGCAGATGTGAATTTTATGGATTTAGCAAAACAATTTTGGGTTTTAATGAAAGTAAACTAACCGTGTCAATCAACTAAACGAACTAAATTAAATAAAGTTTATCTGAGAGCTTTGTTAATAATATTTAACGCGTTTTTTGTAATTAGACTTTTTTCCTTGTTTCAATTTTATTAAAACCTTATTTTGTGTTTGTTTAAATTTTGTTGAAGCCGTGTTTTGTGGATATAATAAATACGAGTAAAGTTAGTTCTACATTAGTACTGAACAGTTAAACTCTCGTCAGTTACAATGATTATGCCGGCATGTAATGATTTGATATCTGATTTGGCAAACCTAGCCGCAAGAGCTTCTATTATATAATACTAGCTTTTGCTCGCAGCTCCCTCTGCGTCAGAGTTTTTCTGATATAAAAGTCCCGGTATATATTTACCCGGAATAAAAAATACCGCGTCAGATGTTTTTGCGATATAAAACTCCCGGGATATTTTCCCGGGATAATAAGTAGCCTACGTCTTTTCCAGGATCTCAATCTATCTCCATACCAAATAGCATCGAAATACTTTGAGTAGTTTTTAAGTTTATTGCATTCAAATAGACAGTCGCGGCAGGGTCTTTGTTTTTAACCGACTTCAAAAAAAGGAGGAGGTAATCAATTCGACGTGAATGTTTATTTTTATTTATATATATATTATTTTATTTTTTATATTTATATATATAGATAAATTACCCTATTAAAGATCTCTTAAAGAATACAAACGTAATGTGATATTATTTGTAAAGTAAATTAGTAAAAGTATAGAGATTCAGAATCCTCCTTTTTCATCATCGGGTAAAAATAATTTGAGTTTGCGGTCCACAAAGCCAAATTAAGTTTTAGCAGCGTAATAAACGAAATTAAAATGACCTTTTTATATTCATACATAAAGCATAATTCGTTTACTTGACCCCCAATTACTATGCAACCCCCGTGCCTTAATACACTTGTCAATAAAATCTAATTGGTAACCATCTGTAACGTGATGTGGACTCTAATTCCTTTGTATAAGGTGGGATTCGGATTAAATTAGTTTGACAACTTTTTGGTCATTGTACCTTCATCCTTTTCTCGTACAAATATATTTTTTATATTGTTTGTTATACGGTACTTTATAGATAAACATACTGCTAAACAAAATGTTATAAATAAACAACATAATATAAAGATTACTACATCTTACGACAAATATTGCATAGTCCATACTCAAAATTGCTGCAACTCCATAAAATTTAAATAAACTGTGACAGCTCGTTACCTCCATTCGTCTTTTTTATCTTCTTTACCGCGTCTGCGCGCCGCCTTAATTATCTAAAAATACCTGCACTACTTTAGGACCAAAATCTCTCGTAAAACGGAGCACTTGACACCTAGTTATAGGCCATAATGCCAAGAAGGCCCGCAAACCTATCACCATAACCATAATAATAAAAACGAACCATCAACCTTTATAATAATTCTATTACGTTTCTAAATATCACTATGTAAACTGTTTGTTGGTTTGTTCAAACAGTCTAAATACATTGAGAATACCATAGATTTTTAGCATAATTGGCAAGGGAATAAATAGGTTAGCTGATACCAGATCTCCATCACAAATAATCACATAAGAATCATGGATAGAATCCTAAAAAGAAAGAAACAGACATCAGTGGTGAGGTATTTAGACGTTGGGAAATCATGATTGGACACAGCATTGAGCATAGTAATATGATTCTGACCCACTGCTGGGCACAAGCCTCTTTACTACGGAGAAGGATTAGGCTTTAATCCACCACGCTGGCCTAGTGCGGATTGGCAGACTTCACACACCCTCAAAATTCCTATAGAGAACATCTCAGGTTTGCAGGTTGCCTCACAATATTTTCTATCACCGTCAAATCACGCGATAATTCACAAAGAATACCCACATCGCTTCAGAAAAGTCAGTGATACGTGCCCTTGAGTTATAACCTGCGGACATTCGTCTCGTCAATTAGCTGACAACAGACGCTTAACAACTCAAGTATTATTTATTAAATATTTCAACACTTGAAACGCATACTCAAGTTCCTATTCAAAGGTATCACAATTATACTTTTCACATATAAGTGATACATACAAGAGTCAGCCGATTGAACAGAGTGGGACAAGTTGATATGGAGAATTAGAAAAGTATGAATTGTATGTAAAGTCGAGAGCACATGTTCCTCCCCTACTTCAGCAATAACATAGGGCAGAGCGTAATTGAGCATACGGATTATTGGAAATGGAATTGGAGAATTCATTCGAGATTAAGAACCGCTAGGGGGGGGGGGGCTCCCTGCCCCTTGGTGACGCCCTTGGAAACATATATAATATGTGAAAGGCATCTCACCGATTTAGTGGTCCTACGTAACCGGGTTTCCTCATCAAAATCAGCGCTGCAGTATTGGTTACGCTGTACTGCAGTATGGAGTTTATTTATTTATTATAATACACAGGAACATCAACAGTTCACACATACAATTAATATTAGTTCAGTTTTGAATGAGGGGTCCCATTGTTGGCACAATATCACATATTGTATATTTTTTTTTAATACAAATATATAACCCTGTTATTTGTTCCAACAACAAAACCTTCTTTATTTCTTTTTCATTTTTAATTTCGAGGTTTTTATCTTTAGCAGTCATGACAACCCTATCATAACTTGATCGTTTCTTTCTAAATCGGTTTATACAGCCCTTAGGTCTAAAGTTGATCAAATACACTATAATGTAACACGAAACAAGCAAATTTGGTGTAAAGGACTAGTGTAGGAATAATTACCGAGTTAACCTCATCTAGCCAACTCGGCCGAGACGAGGACGAGCAACCTCTGGAGAATAATATTGCGGTTATTATAAACTGAATAAACATAATGAGTTAATTAACTACATAAATACATATAAAACGATGGTTAATGTTTTCTGGAGCGTAGGGATTCGGGGTTAATTTTTTTACAACATTTCTTTCTATCACTACATCTATATATATAAAAGGAATCCCTATTTCCCTTGGTCACGCCATCACGCGTGAACGGCTGGACCGATTTCACTATTTTTGTTGTTGTTGTTGTGTTTCTTATTGTCAGGAGGTTTTAATGAAAGAAAAAATTCAAAAAATTGCCCAGAAAATTAGAAAATTTAAAAAACTTAATGAAAATATTAATTTTATATAACTGTCAATTGTTTGAAATAACTGTCAGCGATCGACAGAATGTGCGCGTGCATACATAGTTAAGACAGGACAACGTCTGTCGGTTCAACTACATACTACAGCAACATTCTAAAACAGCAAATTTTTAATTCATTTTTTATTTAATTACGGTACTTCAACTGTCCATATTCTTATGTCCATTATAAAGTACTAAAATCACATTTTGATGTCAAGGAGTACACAACAGTCACAAATTAGCGTTTCTAACAAGCCGGCATAATTGTGTCGACTGTCGAGGGGTGATCATCGCTCGTCAGTCGCCATTCTATCGGACCCCACTCCACTTACCATCAGAAGTAGTAAGGTCACACTTTCGAGCTCGTATAAAAAAAAATACGCCACGTTCATAATTTTCGGTACAGAATAAAAAAATAACAAATTAAGTAAATCTGAAATCTACAAATTACTAATCTAGGGCACCTTTTAATCAAAATATACTATGAAAAGCATCTATAAATTTACATTTCCAATTGGGTACATGCAATAATTATTATAAAGTTAAAATTAATAATTATTTAGTGATTCAACTATACTAAATGTATTTATTTATACTTTAATTTATTAGGGTACAGATTAACACTGGCTTTAACTGAAGTTTTGATTGCGGTATTCTAATATTCTTTCTTATAATTATTGCGTAGTGTTATAAACATTTTAGAAATAGAAAAAGGTCAAAATGTAGCTTAAGGACGTGACGTCACTAGAGTTTTGAGACCTCATAACACAAGAGGGACCCATGCTAAGATTATTGGTAAAAACGTTTTCGCCTATACGGGCCTTAGTCTGCGAATACCTTGTAATGGTTGCAAAAAAACAACTTTTTTATTGGATAAAGAGACGAGTAATTAGTTTGTATGCTGGAAATCATCTTAATTGATTATAAATACAGGCAAAAAGTTAGAATTTGGAATGGAACTGCGCTCAACGTTTTATTTCATCGGTTATTAAATCCCATAATTCCTAGAACTAATCAAGAAATTCACCAAACCTGAACACGAGAGCAACAGTAATGGACAAAAATAAGTAAATCCTTGTTGCTTATGCTTAAATCTATAGTAATTTTGTTTAAAGAAATTTTTTGTTATTTGCTACAAAATTTAAGCTCATTTAAGTTTTGGCCAGGGGAGACACACACACTCACACCTTTTATCCCCGAAGGGGTAGGCAGAATCGCAACTGGAGTTCCTGCTTCCCGTCGTATGTATTCCGCCTCATGATAAGGCGCATCCTACCACCAGACTCGACAGCCTATCGCCCTATCGGGCACAAATTTCAGACTTCGGACTGATACTGATTACAATAGGGAACATCACTTCGCTCGACTCAGAATCAAACCCGAGACCTCAGCACTGCAGTCTTACCGTACAACTACGCCACCGAGGCAGTCAACAGCCGTACCGATATACAAGTACGCCACCAACACAGTAAAAAAATTGCATAGTTTAGTATAAATCCTCAATACTTCAAACCTCCGTTTTGAGGCAATTCACAGAACAAAATAACCACTATAAGTGCTGTGAATCTACCCAAACAACTATGAATACAAAACACTATTAAACAACACTTATCCAAAATCATTTTTGGGACACCATTTATTTTTCTTATAATACGACCTTGGGCCACTATCGACTCGGGGTGTTAACGGAAAAAAATAAAGTAATAAATTTGTATCCCCATTTCATTTGCCGACGGTACAGGCGTGCCGAAGTGGATGGGGCGGGAGGGGGGAAGGAGGGGTCAAGGCAATCAGGGCCGGGATATAAAGGGATAGCCGGAGCCTCGTAAACTGTCCTGTAGCGAGATTGTATGGAATTTGTACTTGACGCAGCCAACGTATTTACTTGGTGATTTTTTGTACGTCCAGTTTTTTTGGGTATTTGATATGTGAATTAACTTATTATTTGTCTCCCCCTTTGCTATTGGCAATGGAAAATTATTTTTTCTACTTTAAATATATTCCGTCTATTTGATTGATTTCTTTGCGGGTTCAGACTAGATAGCTCTCAGACTCGACAAACTTCACCGCTTGGTGTCATAAAATGGGTGTTTTATTTTTGTTCTTTACGTGCATGACAAAGTAACCCCACTGCAGTGTAAGTAGAGAGGGGTCCAATATAATGTCAACTGACGAAAATGGTTACATATGACAGTCGACACAATAGGGGACCGGCCTATGCTTGATTTTGTACATTATTCTATATGTAATGGTTAATAATACGAAAAAGAAACACTTCTGCGAAAACAGCATAAAAATTGGTTAAAAAATGAGTGAGTAATTCATATTTAAAATATTGTAATGTGCAGAAGTGGGCGCGATGTGGGGATATGGCTTCATCTCTTTCTTTCGCACGCGTCGTAATTCTCGATGACGTCACATGTGGGTATATTGTCTCTTTTCTGTTTCTTGTTAATTACCCCTTCCACCGAAATTCAAAGACTTATAACTTGTTGATTTTTCACCGGATTTTAATAATTTCTTCTGTGTTATAATTTATATTATGTTAATATTTGATAATTGTTAAGAATAAAAATGAGTCCGGTACCCTATTATGCCGGCCTATTAGAACCGGATATACACAGGCTGACCCCGGAACGCGACATAGATACTTATGTCCGACTATGACGGGTTTTAACACCTTGTGTACGGTGGTCGCTATCCGGGCGGATATAAAATATATCCTAAAATCAGCAAAATGTGCATGCTTGAAATTATGCTTTTATTCTATCTTCATTTAATACGATTTGTTCTTAATAGGTATTTTGTCTTACTTTAAATGTAAACAATTGTAAGTCACCAGAAAAAAATATTACCCGATTAATAAACGTGGTATACTCTATTACTTTCCAGGCGATTATTTATCTACATCCCTATTACAAAGCATTATGGATGCATTAGAATCTAAAAATGAACCGCACGACTCCAGAACTGTAGTCATAACAAGAATCAACTTTGAAACATTAGTAATATTTATGTTCTTACTAAGCTTCTTTCAACTAAGCACGCGTGGTCTCAGTAACAAGCAATGGCGGTGTTTATTTTTTGTGAGTTGCGCGTTTTTGATCATAAAATGGGCAGTGTATACACTTATTATTAGAGGTTATTGTTATAGTTTTAAATCGCCTTAAAAAAAGGGAGGTTATCAATTCGTTGTGTATTTCTTTCAATATTTGTTACCTCAGAACTCGGTCATTTCTGAACCGATTTGGAAAATGTTTTTTATTATTTGATAGTATTTACTTTCTGATTGATCCAAGTGTTTTTTTTAAATGCTTTAGTAATTTGATTTTACGACTAAAATAACTAGAATAATTATGTCGTCCACGTAAACGAAAATGCGAAGATTGCTGTCTTGTGACGTTTTTAGTTTTATTTGTTTTGCTCTATATTAAATTCTATTTCCTTGAGTACAAACTATGAATAAGCATAAATTATAATATATATTCCAAAAAGTGTTTCCTATAAACTTAAGCTTTTATATTTTATAATTTTACAGCATTTTACTTCCCTAATTTTTCAAATATATTTTATAAAATATCACAACTATATTACTCGAAATTTCAATATACTCCAACACCAATACTTACTTTTCTTAAAAAAAACCAGCAAAACTTTATTGAAATCAATTTACTTAAAAGAAAAATACCTAATAGAAATCTTAGAAACAACCACGCTACAGCTTGCAGCTTAAAAAAACAAAATCCCAATAATTTATACCGCGTTTAGCGTCGGAATTAAAAGTAAGGTACGCTCATAATTTCCGTCGGCTGTTAACTGCACTGATAATCAACTAACACATTTATCACTTACTGTATGGGTTTTAAGTTAGTACTGTTTACGTTGGACTTACATGATTAATGCACTTGGTACTTTATTGAAGCAGGTTGAGTAATCGAATTCTATTTTGAATAAATGTCAATTTTTTTGTAAAAAAGAATTATTTTAAAATAGGTTTTAACTAAAGCGGCGATAGCCTAGTTGGTTGTAGAACGGACTGCCGCGACGAATGTCCGCAGGTTCAAAACCCAATAGCACACCTCTGAGTTTTCTAAAATCATGTGTGTATTCTTTGTGAATTATCGCTTGCTTTTACGGTGAAGGAAAACGTGAGGAAACCTGCACGTCTGAGAAATTCTCTATAGGAATTCCGAGGGTGCGTGAAGTCTACCAATCCGCACTAGGCCAGCGTGGCGGACTAAGGCCTAATCCCTCTCAGTAGTAGAGGAGGCCCGTGCCCAGCAGTGGGACAGTATATAACAGGGCTGATACTATTATTTATATTACGTTTTTACTGCAATAGCCTTAGATAGTGGTCATTACATTATATATGCATATAATTAGCCCTTAGCCTAGTCTAGGTTGAAAGCCTTTCCCGCTAGCAATACCCAAAAATACTAGCGATTTATAATGCTGCTTAGATAACGCCAGCGTCATCATTTCCAAATAAATGATTAAAAATATCATTATATATCATTAATAAATAGCCTATGTGTTAATTCAAGACATCACCTGTATGTCACATTTCACTAAAATCCGTTCAGCTGTTTCTGCGTTTACTTCAAACAAACATCCGCACATTTCGCAAACTTTCCCATTAACAATATAAATAAGAAGATATTAAGGTTAATTCTCTATATATTTTATTTACCTTAACAGCATTAGTAACTAGTAAGATTTTAAAGTAAATAGTCTACGTATTTTATTTTGATATCCAAATCCTTGGACCAAAGGTGAAAAAAGGCAAGCTGTCACATACGGGAATACAAAAGATCGTGCGGAAAATGTGAATGCTCCCCTGCGACTATTTAACTTAACCCCATTATAGTTCCAGAACCTACGTTCACATTAAAACCATTTGAATGTTATAAAAATACGGACAGCAAACAGTTTTCCAATTTTCGACTTCGCGAAAAATAACAATGACAATCCATATTAGGGACAAGAAATAATCTTTTACGGCAGTGCTGTATACAAAGAAATTGTTGCCGAGTCGCCATTTTAATTTATTGTTCGCGAACCAATATTATTAATGTTTTTTGTATAAAATAAACGAGAAAATAAATCTTCGTCCATAACACTTACAATACAATTGTAGGTTGGGAAATAAAAATATGTGCACGATACCGAAAATCTACATCATTGGGGAGTTTAAAGTCTTCTTTTGTTTCTAAGTTACACGTGCCGTCAAGACAAAATCGACTCTTCGTGCTGATGACAGTATGGATAGAAAAATTAAAATTCATACTGGGGTCATGCTAAAATAGCATTTATCGACCTGAAGCTTAGGAATGGCCACAACTTGTCCCTTTAATATGACAATGGCATTTGATATCAAATTTGATTTTGATATAAAGCAATATTTTAATAGTGGGCTTCGACCTTGTTTAATGCGATTACGAAATTAGTACAAATGAAACTAAACATTATAAGCAATACAATAAGTATTATATTCTAATAAGAAAGTTTCCCTCACTCAGCACATTTCGCTGAGCACATCATGTTTACCACGAGATAAAAAACGAGAAATATAGAAAGTTTTATTCAGAAAAAGAGGGCAAACTTAATCCTATATAATGGAGACATGAAACATCTAAAAAGATATCTTTATTTAACCCAGATTCAAGAAAAAAACATTTCTGGGCCGAAATTTTATAAGTTAAATTCATAACTAGTACAAGGGGAAATGTAACACAGACATAGTGTCAGAAACTATTCCTTCAGAAAGACGATGAGTAAACTAGTAACTTATCTTACTAATGTAGAATCTTACTAAAACGGCGATAGCCTAGTTGGGCGTGTAACGGACTGCCGAGACGAATGTCCGCAGGTTCAAAACCCAAGAGTACACACCTCTGATTTTTCAAAAAAAATGATGTGTATTCATTGTGAATTATCGCTTGCTCTGTGAAGGAAAACATCGTGAGGAAACCTGCACGTCTGAGAAATTGTCTATAGGAATTTTATGGGTGCCGTCGGACAAGGCTAAGGGCTAATTATATATATATATAATCTGATGACCACTATTAAAAACTATTGTAGTAAAAAAGTAACATAAATAATAAAATCAGCCCTGTATAATATGCTATCCCACAGCTGGGTGCGAGTCGTCTCTATTTCTGAGTGGGATCAGGCCTTAGTCCACCACGCTGGCCTAGTGCGGATTGACTTCACATACCGTCGAAATTCTCATAGAGAACTTGTCAGTTTTACAAGTTTCTTCAGGATATTTTCCTTCACCATTAAAGCAAGCGATAATTCACAAAGAACACACACATGACTAGAAAAGTCACCACTATGCCCTTGGGAGTTGAACCTGCGGACATTCGTCTTGGCAGTTCATTCCACACCCAACCAGGCTATCATGTCTATATTCTAGTTCACTACAAACTTTCGTTCTAAAATTGATCGTTTAACCCTAACCGACCAAATTACGAAATATAGGTTTATAGAGCGGGATCGGAACGGCCCCATATCACCGCATCACAGTTTCATAAACTGACAGTATCATAACCGCTAAGTCCGCACCTGTCCATTATGACGGCTGTACGAAATTACTCGGCGGAATCGCGGGGTCAGTTGTACCGCCCAAGTGTGGAGTTGTCGCGTTTATTTATTTATATTCGAGAAACAAACAGAACAATAGCTTAAAAATAAACAAAGACTAAATATCACACATTCCAGCAATTTTTTTACTTACCATCAGGTCACTTAATTTTTTTTTATTACTGTGAATGACGAAACCAGCTTGCCGTTCGCCAGGTAAGCGATACGACCGCTCCTAAATAATAGACACCATGCAACACCTGAAGATGTCGTGTTTTAATTTTTTTTGATTGCTTAAATGACGAGACGAAGTTTCTTTTCGCCTGATGGTAAGCCATACGACTGCCCATAAACAGCAAAAATACCATCCAACGCCTTGAATTACAAAGTATTGTTTGGTATTCCACTGCGCTCGCCATCCTGAGACACGAGATGTTAAGTCTTATTATGTCCAGTAGTGTCCACACACTGTCTGCAATGTTCTTCAAACCGGTACACAAAAGTGACTACACACTGCTGCTTATCTATAGAAATAGAGATTGCGGTAGTATCTACCCTGGCGGATTCTCACGTATGAGAAACCTACCACCAGTTACTATTAATTATTAATTCCAATTTGATTGGAGTTTTCACAATAGGTCGTTTTCAAGCATGTTGTAATAAAGATTTGCCTTAATTTTTGAATACCTATGTAATGTAAACAATATTGCCTGGCAAAACGATTGCAAAACTAATTTATCTTGCCTAACCCAAACATCAAACCCACGCTTCCAGAACTACTGCCTAATATCAACCCAAACCCAATTACACTGCCTTAGACCATGCATACTACTAGTGCTTCAAAAATCACTCAGTACCACAACTATTATAAACACATTTTCACTAAACTGCTAACATTCATTTACATTTGAAACACGTCTAAAAGAATACTGCCCTCCGCCTATGCCTTGCACGGGGGCTTAATTTGATAGCTTTTAGCGGATTCAATGTTATTACAGTGATTTTGTCCGGCGCACCTCCATCTTGCCGAAGGCGTCGGTAACGCGATAATCATATTACGAACGGTTCACACCGAGTGGGACCTTTCCGCGGTTTATTTTGGTCTAGCTTTAAATGTATTCTATCTTTAGATTTATCTTTGGTTATGGTTTGTCAGTGTAGTTATGGCCAGCGCATTAAGTGTTTTATTGCAATAGCGATAACGTACAATAATGTATTTTTTTCAATAAGTTCATACTATCGATATAATACAAGAAATAGTATCATAATAAGTTTATTTTATAGCAAAAGTTATGTATTGTCATTTAAATCCCCAAAAGCGCCGATGACGAAATATTGAAATTAAACATACGGCTAAAATCCCCGGCCGATGAAATTCACACCTTCATAAAATTTTCAGCTTTTCAATATATTAAAACACGTTCTCTATTTAAAAATTTAAATATATTTTTTTATTATTCGAAATTTAAATATTTCATTTTTAAACACATTCAAACACCTTTTTAAAATACAGATAATATACAATTAAAAAACAACATGTAAAGCTAGGATAACATCGAGTATATGCGTGACAGATACAAGGGACGATGTATTCAATAGCCGCCGACTTGGCACGCCCACTGGATGTTCCGTGTGATATCTTCGCATTGATAAAGTAAGGCTTGCGCACACAGTGAGATGTAGTGTCCCTGACTAGGCATAAGTTTACGGGACTGCCTATCTTGGGAATATGAGGGAATGTTATGACCAGAAGTATTAATAGATGGGAGAATATCATTTTAACAACTGACGTATTATAAAAAAATGTTTTAAGCTCTTTAATTTTACTTGTTAAAGGCCGAAAAAATATTAATGTTAAAAAGTGTAAAAAATTTACAGAACCGTCAAAAGTCTCGAATAAAATAGACCATGTTTGTATCAAACCAAAACTTATCATTTAATTCAATCAAAACTGAACAAATACATTTCTTTAACTTATTTCCAGAATTTAGATCTTGCCTTTTATACCTTATGTTGTTCAGGCTTTGAAGTGGTTACAGGTTTTTAAGAAATGCCTTTGAGTTTTCCCACTGTTTGTTATAAGCCGTACAAAAAGCCTAACATCAAAAGCCACACTCAACTGCGCTCAAACCTTACACTTAGAGATAAGATCGTTTCACCCACACACTCCCACAGCCGTAGTTCTAATCAATTCGAAGCAATAAACATACAGACGAGTGAGTGTTAATCACTAGGTTAAACTTGCCGCAAATGCAATTGTTTATCTTGATTTAATGACTAAATTGATTTTGATTGTAGCGGAATTAATCGCTATCGCTTGTGATTGACGACATAATCTACGGTTTTTAATAGTTGCCATTATTTTAATTAATTAAAAAAATGCTAAGTCATCCGATTTTATATGATCGTATTAAATATCAGAATTAAATGTGTCATTTCAACTTTTTGGCAAAGTTAGGGAGCATTTAAAAAAGTATAATTTAGACGTTGTCAATTATAACTTTTAGCAGAGCAATTTATGTACACGCCATTCGTTTTCAATCTTCTTTACAAGAAACCCAGAATACAATAATTTTACTGGTGGTAAGTCTCTCATATTGAAGAGTCCGCTTGGGTGGGCACCACCGCAATGTCTATTTCTGCCGCCAAGCATTAGAATGTAATCACTGTTGTGTTCCGGTTAGAAAAAGATTATAGCCAGTGTAACTACTGGACATAAAAAGAGTTAAAAACTCATGTCTCAAGATGGCGAGCGCAGTGGAATACGAAACAATACTTTATAATTCAAGGTGTTGGATGGTGTTTCTACTGTTTGTGGCCGATCGTGTCGCTTACCATCAGGCGAACGGCACGCTCGTCTCGTCATCCAAAGAAATAAAAATACAACGCAAATAATCTCATATTACAGTAAATAAGTACAGTGGAAAGATATTTCTTCCACAACTGATGACGCATAGCAAAGGAATTCGATAATGTTTGTTATACATTATTTGGATTTTTACTTCAAGGAAACGGAAACTGGCGGGCTCTTTGAACGTATTGGTATGTTCGGAATTTGAATGGATTCCATTTTCAAATTACTATTTCCGAGTGCGGTTTGGTTAGTATAATATTTTTGAACAATTTTTACACGTCATGTGTAATATTTAAGATACATTTTAGAGTAATTTTACTGCTTATATATTTATTGTACATACACAGTGTATAAAAATGTAAGTTAGCAAGTTGTTTTTTATGTCATTGCGCATATGCTCTTAACTTATTGCCGAGAAACAATAGGCTTAATGTCGTCGCTTATGCAACTTCAGAACTATCAATATCAATTATTTTTCATAGTAATATAACTTATTTTTACGCGCGATTATCGTAACCGATGACATCGGGCGTTTCCGGAAATATTCGGCTGCGTGGGCAGGCTGGCAGAAGAGAAGCTGTCACGTCACGACAATTCTATTATTCTCAAAATTAGACATTTTTAAAAGAAGAAGAAGTAGTCAAACATTTTATTCTGTAACTAGCTGACCCGACAGACGTCATCCTGTCTTAACTATGTATGCACGCGCGCATTCTGTCGATCGCTGACAGTTATTTTAAACCACTGACAGTTATGTAAAATTATATTGTCGTCAAATTTTCTAATTTTCCGCGCAATTTTTTGATTTTTTTATTTCATAAGAACCTGCTCATGACAATAACAAACACAACAAAAAAAATTGTGAAATCGGTCCAGCCGTTAACGCGTGATGGCGTGACCAAGGGAAATAGGGATTCATTTTTATATATATAGATTATTTCAAATATAATGATTAATACTGTGAAAAGAACATTTGACATTATTTTTCGTGCAAAGAGAACAGACCCTGTGTGACGCTTTTACATTTCGGATAGGCTCTGATTAACGATACTACCACTATGTGTGGCCAAATTAGCCTACATAGCATTTTTTTAATACTGGCATTTTAATGCATGTGAAATAGTACTAAGGTTAATGCATCGATACAATCGATGAATCAATTAAGTGTTTTATCAGATCTTGGACTGCCATCTTGGTTCGTTCATTCATCGTTTCTTTGAATCACGTGACACTTGGAAATTAATGTCAATCTGATATGAGCTGGATAACTATCTATTAATGTACAGTCGGGTACGAAAATAGAAGAACAAATTTGAATATTACATTTTGTTTCACTGAAACAAACTAAAACATCGTTTATAAAAATGTTAACTACACTCAGTTAGCATTTTTTATAAGGTGTTTAGTTTATTATGGCTGGCTAATCCCACTCCATTTCCCATCAGATGCAGCGTCACTTATTTTTTTTTATTGTTGTTAATGACGAGACGAGCTTGCCGTTGGCCTGATGGTAAGCAATACGACTCACAAACAGCAGAAACACCATCCAACACCTAAAACACAAAGTATTGTTAGGTATTCCACTGCATTCGCCATCCTAAGACATGAGATGTTAAGTCTCATTATGTCCAGTAGTTACATTGACTAGAATGTCCGTCAAACCGGAACACAACAGTGACTACACACTGCTGCTTGGCGGCAGAAATAGCCGTTGCGGTGGTACCTACCCTGCGGACTCAGATATAAGAGTACCTACCACTAGTATTGGATATATTTAAGGCTGACTCGTCTACCTCTATTATTATATTTTACTAGCTGACCCGGCGAACTTCGTACCGCCTTACAATCGACATAATGACATTTATATTTATACGATACTAACGTCACTCAATTGTTTTGCCTTCCCGGAACCCCTCCACTAACACTTAAACTTTATGGTATGGTATTAAAGTTAAAATTGACTTTTAAGTATTATTACGAATCTTTTGTATGGGAATATAGAAAAGTGTAAGCCATTGCGCTGGCACCGACACAGGTGAACTCACATAAGAAAGACCTTCCATCAGTAGATACTTTCCCATGCACTTAAAAAAAAAACAGATTATTCTCAAACTCGAACAGGATAATGCTTATACCATTCAATCCAAATGAAACCCAAATGTCTTAAATAACAATCACAATACATTTACGGCCAAAGCACAAACAAATCCCCACAATCGAGAGTTGACGGTATCTGAAAAGGAGTCGTAAATGTAATCTATAATATTTTATGTTTATAGCGTTTAGTACAAAAACCGTTTACTTGGATATATGGGATTCCAGAACGTTCGTTAATCTATACTATATATAAATGTGGAGAGTTGGTTTGTTTGAACGCGCTAATCTCAGGTACTAATAATAATAATATCAGCCCTGTATTATATACTTGCCCACTGCTGAGCACAGGCCTCCTCTACTATTGATGATTGATTGATGTGCCCTTGGGATTTGAACCTGCAGACATTCGTCTCGGCAGTCCGTTCCACACCCAACTAGGTTATCGCCGCCTCAGGTAGGTACTACTTAACCTTTTTTTTTTCATTAATAGAAAGCTACATTACTTCTGAGTGCTTTAGGCTGTTTTTTATTCCTGACATCTTTTTCACGCAGTCCGAGGCGCATGCAAAATCTTAATATATAGCGGTATAGGTCGACTTTTTGAATTGCCTTAGTAGGCAAATGAGCAAGCGATCCGCTTGGTGTTAAGCAACATCTTTCGCCCTTGGACTTTGCAATGCCAGATACACAGCCAAGCCGTTTCTGACCGGGAATTAACTAAAGGGATTAATTAAAGCTGGTTCGTTCAAAATACTCATACCTTTACATTTTGTTAGCAATTCTAATAATTATAAGCTTTATAATATAATATTTTTAAAGTTAATTTATCAATTAATGAATTGTTATTGATGCATATTTTCAACAGCTACATCAGTTAGTGGCTTCATTAATGTTGACTTCAAGTATAACCGACATCTGTAGGTAGAGAAACCTGATTTTGTTGACAGCAGTTGGGATCATGACCTCTAGTCCAAGCTATCATCGTGCAAAAGCAAGATCGACGGTCAAGTCCTAGTTCTCGTATAGCTAAGAAGTTTTGTAATATATCGTTATGTACTTGGTGTTACTTATGAAAGGAATTACGAAATAATCTCGGTCTAATAAATTTTACACTACATGTTAAAATAATGTTTACAGACATTTCTGAACGTACATAACAATACTTCAAAAAGGCTTAATTTAGGTATAATTATACAATCAACACTCATCAAATATACCATAGTCTTTTTTATTCCAATTACCATTTACCCCTAAGGTATCCTTTATCAAACCGTCCACGTATTTTAATTAAAGATTCTTTATTATGAGCGTTCCTTTGATGCCTTTGAAGCTGTATTATAGCTGTATTTATAGGCTAAAGCTTAACCGATGGTATGATCAATCACATGAAAAAAACCTTTCTCGACCCCAACTACAAAATGACATATATATTCGCCCCCTAATGGGAATGTGCACCTTATCGAACGGAGATAACGGCCATTTTCCAATGCAAAGTATAAGGGTAGAAGGTAAAAATGTCAAAGACGTATTTAGAAGAGCGGGTCATTTGTAACAAATATTTATAAATATGAAGTGGGCTGGATTCAGTTAGATTTATTGTATCGCTGGCTTTGTGCGTTACGAGTCGAATTTGTATATAAAAATGTTTACTGTATTTAAATGTTGCTTCGGAATAGATTCCATAATTTTTCTATTTTATTGCTTCTTATTCAAAGTTAAAGTTTGCGTCAATTTGGTTTTATTCTTAATTGATATTTAACTTAAAGTATGAACTTATTACTTCCAGTAGTATTATGTTACTTTTTGTTTCCTTAAGCGACATTTTTCTAACCGACTTCAAAAAAAGGAGGAGGTTATTTCGACACTAAGTTTCATACATATTTAAAATCAGCACTTTTTACTATATTTTTATAACCTAGTTAAAATTTTTCGAAAACAAATGTCGCTTAAGACAATTATCCTTTTAACCGTCTATAATTATAATTTAATACTAAAACCGCATTATCTCCAAACAGTTTGTGGTAAACGCGTGTGGTATATAATTAGTGCTATTGATAACCGATCCCGTGTGCCAACAAGAATTCGTTGTAATGTTTGCATGTTGGTTAACCTAAAATTCATGCATCAATGGCAAAGGGCCCATATAGCCGATTCCTGTCGGCTTCCCTTAAATATTTTATGGAAAATTTAGTCATCATTAGAACAATTTCCAGACCATATTTATGCACATCTATACTCTATACTATTATATAAAGCTGAAGAGTTTGTTTGTTTGAACGCGCTCATCTCAGGAACTACCGGTTCAAACTGAAAAAATATTTTTGTGTTGGATAGCCCTTTGTTCGTGGAGTGCTATAGGCTATATATCATTACGCTATACCCAGTAGGAGCGGAGCAGTAATAGCTAATCTCAGGAATTACCGATGTGAACTGAAAAAATATTTTTGTCTTGGATAGCCCTTTGGTCGTGGAGAGCTATAGGCTATATATTATCACGCTATACCCAGTAGGAGCAGAGCAGTAATGGCTAACCTCAGGAACTACCGGTTCGAACTGTAAAAATATTTTTGTGTTGAATAGCCCTTTGTTTGTGGAGTGCTATAGACTATATATCATCACGCTATGACCAATAGGAGCGGAGCAGTAATGAAACATATTGCAAAAACGGGGAAAATTTATTAGTTTTGAGAGCTTCCGTTGCGTGCGCTGCGTAAACTGTTAAAGTTATGCAACAATGGTGTATGACGCGATTGTTCCTCTTATAAAGTTCTACAAAAACATATTATAAAACAAGTCCACCGCTGCATCTGTCTGCCTGAACGTGTTAAACTCAAAAACTACCCAACGTATTAAGATGAAATTTGGTATGGAGACAGTTTGAGACCCTGGGAAGAACACAGGCTCCCGGGAAAATATATAGCGAGACTTTTATAACGGAAAACTATAGCCCGAAAAATTTTATAACGCGTGCGGAACGGCGGGCAAAAGCTAGTTATTATTATAAGTTGTTTCAGGTTCCCTTATGGAAAATTTCATCCTTCGCCACTCATGCATGTGCCTAGAACCCTATCCTTACATCTACGTCACCACTGGAAGTTCCTTGTTTACTGGAAATATGGTCAGTTTTATTTTTACTGCCTATTTTATTCATTCAGTTATTCGTCATGTTCGTCCCATAATTTACTTATTTTAATCGCCATATTCTAAACAAAATACGTTCTGCCGGCACCATAGAATATTTTTTAGCACCACCAAGTATTTAGAAATTCTAACAACAAATTCATATTTCGAAGCCCGTTCTGTAAACATTTCACAATATAAATCCACCCAGTGTTTCAAACACGCGCCGTGGTCACGCGCGTTCAACACACGTGCTCTAGCAAACTAAAAGCTTTCTCACGTTTGATATTTCAGTTGTGCTAAAACTATATTGTAAGTGAAGTGAGCCGTAGTTATTTTTCTAAATATTATAAGTTCAAAACAGTGATTTTAATAGTTTAACTTAGTATGGTTGCTGAGTGATGAGGCTTTTTGATACGTGCTTTTGACGTTTCTTCCAGAGTTCTGAGATTATATACAGCGACATTGGGAAGATCATATTCCCCCAATGACCACGAAGGCTGCAGACTTCGAAACGTCGGGAGAAAACTAAAATATTAAAACCGTTCATAAAATCTGAAAAATATATTATATAGTTTAATGAAATGATTGTAAAATAGTTTAATTTTAATGTCTAACATTCGCGTAAACATAAGAAATCATTAAGATTGTCATACAAAAATTTTGCGTATATGTGATGGCTACTCAATCTACCGACGAAAACACCACAGTAAAATACTTCAAACTTTTTCCATATTATGATTTGTACGTTTTTAAAACGATTATTAGTATATTTCTCGTAAATATATTATTTTGTATCAATATCTGAGGACCCTGTAACATCTTGTCACACGGACATTTCAAGTAAGACAGCGACTTATTCCCAATTGGTAGTTTGCAGCAAAAATTTGGCCCTGATGTTCAGTCTATAACTAACTATATAGTATAATGACTTTGGTTTTTTTCATTCAACAAAATGTTTACTTATTAATAATACTAGTAGCGAAGCATCCATACAATATAATTCCTACCGCTTTTACTTTTAGGTTTATTTACGTCTGTCTTAGTTTTTGTTTTCTGTTAAAATGATCGCGATATATTAACTAAGACATATTTTTAATCGAATTACCTTTTGAAAAATTTTACCCTCTGCCACTGATACCATTGTAATAATTTCTATTTAAAAATTATCACGGCACGTTTATCACGCGTCCGAAGCTTGTTATAAATATGTCGTGTGAGATGTCCCTTACTTATACTAAGGTTTATAACGGGTGCTGGCATATTATATTGTCATAATTGAATATAGAAGATATTTTAACGTCTTTTGACCGACTATTCGAGATTTTTATTTAAGTACACTAAAAATTTATGTTTTTTTACTTAAGCAATCGTGCAGACCAGCACAACTATAACAACTAGTAATAAATTCCACCATTTTATCACTAGTAAATTATATTTAAAGGTGAAAACGTAACTAAAAGAAGAAAAACTTATGGTCTTAGTAACCCGGTTCACGGGCGTGCCGTGAGTAAATCTCAATTTAGACCGGAATCCCGCATGATTTGTTAAGTGTAAAGATAGGCTGGAACGTCATTTAGTTTTTAATTTGTTGAAGCTAGTGAGGATACATTTATAACGGGTCAGTTATATTAACTTATTTCATATACGTGAGCAAGTGTACACGACACTTTATTTGAACCATAATCTTACGCAACTATCCCGCCCTCACACCCACCACTGCATCTCTTGAAACCAGGAATGGCAGTAGCTCATCTGGTAGTAGGATATATTATATCCGCCCGAATAGGGACCACCGTACACAAGGTGTTAAAACCCTCCATAGTGGCCCACGTATGTGTGTCACGTTCCGGAATCAGCCAGGCCGGCATAATTGTGTCGACTGTTGGGGGTAATCATCTGTCGTCAGTCGACATTCTATTGGACCCACTCCACTTACCATCAGGTCCAGTGGAGTCACTTTACTGTACTCATAATAAAAAACCACACGCACCTAAGCTCCTACTATTCTAGAAGAATCATTGAGGTGAGGTCATCAATCATTGAAGAATCATGAGGTAATTTTGCCGTGTCCGCAGAAAATAAAACACTCATTTTTTGACACCAAACGGTGAAGCTTGTCGATCTGGGAGCACTACTTAGTCTGAACCCGCAACGAAATCAATCAAATAGAAGGATACGGAATATATTTAAGGTTGAAAAAATAATTTTCAATTTTCAATAGCAAAGCAGGAGAATAATGAACTATAAAAGGTACTTCTCAGTGCTCGTATAAAAAAGCTCAAGTCATTATCACCTTTAGTGCTTTCGCCTAGTTTCTATTCACCGCTTGACGTAATAGAGGAGAAATCAACCGCCATGTAGGGCGAAAATCCAATCACGGATGAATCAAGCGTATTTAGGGCCTCCAAAAATCACTATGAAAAAAATCACTGAGTTCACGTTGCTTTCTGTGAGACCGTGGTATAAATTGGCCGAGCTGGCGCCTTCTGTGTACAAACATGAACTCTATCATTTCAAAATGCAAGTTCTACTAAAATACGGTAGATTAAGGAACGTTATTTCCACACTGCGCACGCAAACAATTCTAACATAGTTAAATATTTAACACGTTCTCTTTAACACTTATGCATAATAACATCATAATATGACAAAAGAACGTTTCAAACCAAATAGGTACAAAACTTTTAGCACTCGTAAACAAATAACGAGTCGACAGAAATGTTTACGCCTCAAACGATTTCATTTTGAGGATTATGACATTTAATAGTTTGTGATAGAGTTGAATATTTCAAACTGCTGTGAATTATGCCACAAATGATGATGGTTTTTGATACAGGCGAAACGGTGAGTAAAGACGAATAATAATATAATAATAATATCAGCCCTGTATAGTATATAAATACTTGCCCACTGTTGGGCACGGGCCTCCTCTACTACTGAGAGGGATTAGGGCTTAGTCCACCACGCTGGCCTAGTGCGGATTGGTAGACTTCACGCACCTTCGAAATTCCTATAGCGAACTTCTCAGATGTGCAGGTTTTCTCACGATGTTTTCCTTCACCGTTAAAGCGAACGATAAATTTACAAAGAATACACACATGATTTTAGAAAAGTCAGAGGTGGGTGCCCTTGGGATTTGAACCTACGGCCATTCATCTTGGCAGTCCGTTCCACACCCAACTAGGCTATCGCTGTTTTTTAGTATAGCGATAATATAGTATAGCGAGTAAAGACGAATATGATTGTAATATTTTAAAACAGATTTCGTGATTGCCGCTAATGTTAACGTAAGGGGCTTTAGAATAAAATCTTAATGTAAATTTTAATTAAAACATTTTCGAGATATCTACACTGTATTCCGAGTTTTA
The DNA here is from genome assembly GCF_014839805.1 of Manduca sexta. Classification (NCBI taxonomy): domain Eukaryota; kingdom Metazoa; phylum Arthropoda; class Insecta; order Lepidoptera; family Sphingidae; genus Manduca; species Manduca sexta. The sequence goes on from NC_051119.1 coordinate 9,069,257, forward strand.
TCACTTTAATGTAAGGCTGGTTTTGAAAATTCAGTATTTAGGTTCGATGCTTCCTCTACGGTAATGTCGGGGAAGGGATGAACCACTTGGGGGCTAATCACTAAGTAAATGGCAGTAGGCTATCAGGATGGTACTCAAAATCTCGAATTAAATAACTCAACAATCGATGATTGTAAATCGATACTACTATTGTGTTCCGGTTTGAAGGATATTGTAGCCAGTGTAACTACTGGATATAATAAGAGTTAACATCACATGTCTCAGGATGGCGAGCGCAGTGGAATACCAAACAAAACTTTGTAATTCAAGGTGTTGGATGGTGTTTCTACTGCTTACGGGCGGTCGTATCGCTTATCGTCATTCAAAGCAATACGAAACTTTGACAACGCGATTTCCGTCTCATTGATTAAACAAGTATTCTATAAAATTCCACTAGGTATCACAAAACACGATTTCTCACGGTTTAAACAAAAGTCATCGTATTTTTAAACAGTTCGAACTTGTTATAGGAAAATATCGATGTACAGTTGTGCAAACAGGTCTAAGTCCGCGGCACACTAAGCATGGTTACTAGACAAAAGCATAAGGTATGCTAGTAAGTTAAGAAGGGTATTGCATTGAGATTAATATTATATTTTTTTTAATTTTACTTTTAGGTGACAACAGCATTAAATTTTGGAAAATACTTTTTTTCCTTTATGGCTGTACAGTTTAGTTGCATTTAACCAATGTCAAGTTGGAAAAAACTTCATTTAAGAAAAAAAAAACAATTTGAATTTAGAACATAATTTCAAAAATTAATTTTGTACCAATATATATTTTAACAAGTCATTGTATAGTACCTATAAAAATGCTTTTGCTAAGCTTTAAATTAACACGTGTATCTCGAGCTTTACATGAAAAAGAAAACGAATTGCGCGTAGGCGTAACAAGATGTTAAAACAAGTGCGGCCGACTTGAACGGATAGGGAAATTATACTCAACGTTTATTGGTAACATGTGATATCGTTTTGTTAAATATATAACAGTATTTTTATAGCACAATGGTGATGAATTATCTTACTAACTAGCGACCCGCCCCGGCTTCGCACGGGTGCAATGCTGATACTAAATACACTACAGAAAAACTGTGAACGTTGTATATAAAAACATAGCGGCCCGCTCTGGCTTCGTACGGGTATAACATAACAAAATAACAGTATTTCTCCACTATTTAATGGATGTTATTATTATACATATAAACCTTCCTCTTGAATCACTCTATCTATTAAAAAAAACCGCATCAAAATCCGTTGCGTAGTTTTAAAGATTTAAGCACACATAGGGACAGAGAAAGCGACATTGTTTTATACTATGTAGTGATGTGATATTGCAATCCGACTGTGACTATGAGATTATGAGTTAGATTCCAAAGACAAAACTTGTGTGGTTTAATTGCCTTTTTGACTAACCTTGTGTCCAATCCTACTAATATTATAAATGCGTATGCTGCACCCTTAGCTACTGATGGGAAGTATTTCAATATACGTGGTTTCTTTCAAGTCGAATTTAAATATAATATACTCACATTAATATTAAATTTATAGAAATAACCACATATCGCTTCCGCTGTAGAAATGATACTCATTACAAGCATATGTCTTTGTACAACTATTGATAACAAGAAGGTAATAAATATCAGATAGTGGAAAGAAAATGATAGGATATGATGAAATATTATTTACAGATTACCAGGTTTTGATAAAATATTTCCTTAGCAACCCACTATTCTTCCAGCATTGTAGGAGATTGTGGGTAGTGATGATAACGTTTTAAAAAAAATATAGGTCAAGGTAAATGAGACACTTTTTTTATACGAGCTCGTCTTTGTGAACCTACTGCACCTGATGGCAAGTGGAATCCAATAGAATGTCGACTGACGACAGATGATTACCCCTTGACAGTCGATACAATTATGCCAGTCTGTTCAACCCAGATATACACAGGCTTATCCCGGAACGCGACACACTTACCTGAGCCACTATGGCGGGTTTTAACACCTTGTCCGGTGTTCGCAATCCGGTCGGATATAAAATGTATCCTACCACGAAGAAACTGCTTAGCACTGCTTAGCTCCCTCCCATATCTCTGGACATTATCATCAAATTTGCATTACTTATTCGCTCAAAACTTGCACGTATACAGTTTTTAAAGTTATGTGAACAGAGTAATTAGCAGACAACTTGATTTAGCACTTCACTCAAGTATTTGACCAGCATTTAGTTGGTAAGCGCCCGTTGCCACTTATTTACACTAATAGATACTTTTGAAAGGAAATCTTCACTAAAATATCGACGGTTAAAAAGCTAATTGACTTAAGCGACATTTTTATTCGAAATTTTTTAACTAGGTTAATGAAACTAGGTTTTTGTAAATATTATTGCGCTATATTCTTTATATAATATATTCGTAGTATTAGCTAATATGTACGCCCTAGACTACCCTTTTCATCATTCTCTCTTATTCCATCCATTGGTTGTCTGTAAGAGATTGCCTGGAGCGATAAAACCACCAAATGTACCTCCTTTCAGCCTTTATTGTATTAATATTAACCAATGTTTTGTTTATGGTGTACAATAAAGCTATTAAATAAATAAAACATACAAAAAAATGCTGATTTTAAATATGTATAAAACTTATTGTCGCAGATAATGTCGCTTAAATCATTTAGCTTTTAAACCGTAGCTCGATGTAGATTTGAATGCGCTAAAAACGCAATACCGAGAACATACTTGTTGGATGTAATAATCAGTGGAATGGATGTTAATAGCTACTTACTACAGGTACAGTGTTGCGAATAGAGTTAAAAGTTATTCTAAAGTCTATAAAGCAGTGGTTTCAAACCCTTTCAATATTATGCTTCCTGTAATCTATGTGAAAAACTAATTTTATCCCGTCAACAAAATGTTATCAAAACAAACGATACAAGAAAATACAATTATCTTTATTAATCATAAAATGCACAACTTTACAATTTTAACGTCAGCTCTGTTATTTTTTTTATTTTACGGTCCTATAATTAGGTTCTTTGTTACCCCCGTGAAATAGCTGATTTAGATTAGGAACCGAGGCTACAGACACTAGATCATTTATTTATTAAGAAACAAACAGTCTTACAACAAACATTATGAGAACTTTGGTGAGAAATATCCATTATCAGAATAATCAATTATACTAAAGAAGCAATCTATAGACACTATATTACAAGATATTCGTGCCCAAGAATTCTAGCACGAACATAGCAGACAGAGAGCATACATTACCTGCACATCCAGTGTTTACTAATTACAAGACTAACCCGGGCCCGCGCAAACTTGATTAGTGCGAGCTAAACCGGCAAACAGTTAATTATACATGTAATTCTGGTTAATTTATCTACGATCGTTATAGTTACCGGGTGCAAACTCGTGTGGGATTTGTCAAAATTAATATCACCATGTATATGATACGAATTGTGTACGTCATCGCCTTTTTAAAAATAGAACGGTTATTTTTGAATTTACAACGCCTCATTGGTCGGAGAATGGTATGCTCAGGGTGTGTTTAAAAATTAGGATTTCGTTCGTATATCGAGAAATTATTCATATGAGTTTTTCGATTCGAAAAATATGCACTAATTGCCCCATATTTAGGTATCGAATATGACGATAGTCATACCATATCGCACATAATTTAACCTACATATTAGGCATGAAATATACTAGATACTATAAGTATGTATTTCCATAAAGATACGTTCTTAAACCCCAAAAAGCAAAGCAAGTGGCTCGCTTAAATAACACCAGTATTACACGACAAACAAACAGGTAAAAGCCTATATTTCCTGCGGCATACATAATTATGTCAACTCAAACACGATACCATAAAACCCATTGTGAAGTTTGTAAGTCAAACAGGCCATGAGCTTGAAGCCACGGCCACAGTTACAAGGAAGTGATAAACTAAAGGGGAATTCACATTACCGTCCGAAACTCTAGGCTAACGAACTCGGCCGATGCACACGGGCGTTCAAACGCGTCGGTTAAACGGTTTTGTCGGTTACCGTTCCATATTTGAATTTACTACATATTAAAATAAGGATTAATTTTAAAATTAATTTTCATGAACTATTCTTAAATACTGTTACGTAAGTATAATTTTTTAGTTTAATAACAATTTATATAGTTATAAAATAGGCCAATACAAAGTTATCTTTAAAAGATAATTAGAAAATTTAATTGAAGCAAGAAAACTAATTTATGACTGTCTTTATAATTTAAAACTAAAATTATATACATTTACTATTATGGAAAATTTAGAAGACTTTAATAAACATTTAAGATAACAAGATAGTTTTTAGTACTTAAGTTCGTTCATACCAATTGGGATAGTGTAAAGTTTTTATATACTACATATTTTTATAAAATCCTTATACGTACATTAATATACGCATAAAAGTAGCAACATAGTATTATTATTATTATTTTGAATGACAAGACGAGCTTGCCGTTCGCCTGATGGTAAGCAATATGACCGCCTATAAACAGTAGAAACACCATCCAACACCTTGAATTACAAAGTTTTGTTTGGTATTCCACTCCGCTCGCCATCCTAAGACATGAGGTGTTAAGTCTTATTATGTCCATTTTACACTGGCTACAATGCCCTTCTAACCGGAACACAACCGTGGCTATACACTGCTGCTTGGCGGCAGAAATAGACATTGCGGTGTTATCTACCCAGCAGACTCTCACATACATAAAAGACCTACCACCAATATCAGCATCAACATTAAAACCGCCAGTCTACATCGGCTGTTTAACGAGCCAGTTTGTAAATGAATAGAGTTGGGCCCAAATGTCAAATGTTTGCCGTCGATAGAAAGAAACTCGTTGTTTGTCTGTTTGTCTGTCCCAAAGAACCTACATACTCGCCGGACTGACACGTTCTACAAACAGATCGACAATTAGCTACTGTGTGTGCGTATTAAAATATTAGAAGATATTGTTTACTTAAATATGAGGAATGGTCATCTATTTATAATGGGAAAGAATGCTTTTGTAATATATCGGCCGTATATAAGTGTACAAGAGTGGTAGGTCGTCTCTGTCAGAGTTTATTTAGATAGCGTTGTGTATTTCTTAAAAGAAGCAATCAATGTTAAATTGCAGAATCTATTTAGCTGCAGCAAGTGTCAAAAAGATAATCAAAAATATTAACCTACTCAAAAACTCTGTGAACCTTTTAGATAAGCCATTTACTTTTGATGTAGCAACTGGTTACAATAATGAAAAACATTCAACTTAAATTTCGCTTTTCATGATAAAGTGACAAAAACGTAAAGGACCAACAGTCTATGCTGTCATACTTCCAATCAAGGAATTGGAATACTCATTTTTAGGTTACACGCGGATAAATTCAAATAAAGGTAACGAATTACTAGAACCAAATATGTTGTAATACATTTGGAGAGGAGGGATGATTTGAGACTGACAAAAATTATATATAAGGTGAATGTGGACAGATAGAGCCGGTAGAAGTCGACGCCACTGAACCTTTGAATTTTAGATATCTGACATTCTGGGTAAAGGCCAAGTCAAATGTTTGCTGGACCCACCGGAATGCATAGAAGATTGATGAAAGTGAAGGAAGCGAAATAAATATACTAGAATCGAGCAAAGCGGCAAATGACTGTGCATACTTACTCGTTTGGGACTTGAAGTATGTGTCTAAATAAGTTACATTAAAAAAAACATTGGCTAGCTAAATTCAACGTAATAACACACTTTATTATATTTTCAATAGGGTATTAAAGTTTTGTTGTAGATTCATTTACCGTTTCTTAATCATTAAATTTTAACTGACAGCCAAAGTATCATCAACCTTAGCCGCACCTATTTACTATTTAAAGTACCAAATACTTCAAAAGCAAAAATGTTTACGAATCGTGTAGTTTTCCAAAATGCCTAAAGCTATGTTGAAAGTTATTTTCGCTACTCAACTATACGTCTGTCAACTGAAGCACTGCTACTTGAAATAAGTGGATTTATAACCAGCCCTGAATTTAGCGAGGGGCAAGCCGGGGCCCATGCCCCTTGGGGGGATTCAGGTAGACGAATACACAACTCATCATTAACGCACCTTCGACTTCTGAGTCATCCAGTACATAAAACATATGATATTCCGCGGGCGCGAAATCATAAGAATGATGACAAAGGTAAAAATTTTATCGCTGTTATGTATATTATTATACTCATAATGATTTCTTATGTTTACGCAAATATTAAACATTAAAAATTAAACTATTTTTCGGATTTTATCGGGATTTTAATATTTTAGTTTTCTCGCGACGTTTCGAAGACTGCAGCTCTCATGGTCACGGGGCGGACTGACTCATAAGAAACCTTAATCTTCAATCATTTACTGACTTCGATATAATTGCGAAGTATTTATTATGTTATTAATAACTGAAATAGACAAAGCGATGGTGCGTATAACTTATATATAGCAGATCTGTATCAAAAAGTACAAAACCCTATTAATATTGAACATTGCAATAAAACATAGAACAGAGAATCCAACATACGAAACTTAAGTCCACGTTATAAAATATATCGCTTTAAAACTACAAGTTCAGAAACAGCACTGCATAAAACTCCATCTAAAAGTGGCCGTTTCAGATCGGAGGAAATCCTTGCCAAGTAGGGCAGTCCCGCTGAATAACGTAAAAGCAAATACCAAATGAGACGCACTTGTTTTCATAATGATTACACTAGTTCTGTAAGACCGCGTGAGTTATTTAGCTAAGACGACGAATCACACACACAGTATTTTTAGATTTATATTTCTAGTTGAAATATTATTGGGACGTAGCATCCCAAAAAATGTATTAATATCTTGATGTTCACGAATGAATATAAGTAATCTTATACTGAAATATTTATACAAAAAGTTCCAAATTTATTTATTAAAAAAGAACCAATATTTGTCAACCAAACAATATGAAAATACTTTTAATGAAGAACTTTAAGAAATAGACCATTCATTCAGTTTACCACAAAAAAACTGACCTTTCTTTATAAAAGAAAGACGAGACGACAAGCTCACTGATGATAGTGTCAAGACTACGCCCAAAACCCAGCATAGACACCCGAACTTTTAACAACAAAGTAATACGTGGTAATATACTGCCCGTGTCACCCTAAAACATTAGATAGTAAGACTCATTATTCCCAGTAATTACTGCAAAAAAATCCATCAAACCCAGACTTAGACTAAGACGAAATTGCCTTTTTAAATCACACCGTTAAGCTTTCGTCTCAGCCAAGAAACGAGAAATCCACTTAAAAAATCCTTGAAGTACGTATAATAACTCTAACAGCGCATTTTCTTAAAACCTTAAGAAAATGTAGCGGAGTATGCGACGGGTGCAACACGGCCAAATGGGATAGATCGTTAGCCGTTGTGTAATAAACTCATATAACTAGCACTGAGATTACCTTTCTATTTGGCTAGCTTATCTCTGTCCCGCAGCAGGCAGACATAGACTATAATAATTAAATATGCAGACAGGCTAACTATAATTTGTTTTGTAGAATACATTTTTTAAGCCATTTTAGGTTTTATTTTATTTTTTACTTAGGTTCATGGCATTAAAATATCCATAATATAAAGTGGGTAATACTTGCTTATCACGTCATTTATTAACTGCATGAAAATTATAAAAGATTTGAGTTTGGTGACGGAGATTCTCCCCCCGCCATGAGCGCAAGAATAGTTCAAACGATGACTGGTGAGAATTCGCCGTTAGACTTCGACACACTAGGATTCTATTATCAAGCAGTGTTTACTGACCTGCTTTGTAAACGACTTCCAAAATTGATTTCTCTCGATGAAGTTTTGGGAGACTACAAGCGAAGTTCTCAATTGCAAGTTGCAACCTATGCAGAAACGGCTTTCTGCTACAATCAATAGTATAGGACACATTGATGCTTAATATGAAACCTTCCAACCACCAATATTAGTCTGCATTTTACATCATCAGTTTTCTAAATTCTTCCTAAAGTCTATTGATTGAAGACTCAAAATAAATATGAAGCCTATCTTAATAATTTGGCCCCCCGAGGCAATTCTTATGCGCTTGATCTCCACACCAAATGCACGCCCATGCATGAGGGCACATTTGCCGCTACCCTAGGCACACAGTTCAGTGTCTTTACCTCATGGTTGCTAAATACACATTGAGATTTATAAGGGTTCGCGAACATTTCCCCTCCCTCTACCTTCCAACTATCCTGAGATGGCTCCTTCTCCTTCCTCTTCTCTTCCTTCGCCTTATCCCCTCCCCTCTTCCTCCCAGGCTCTGAGACCGAATAGCCGTGGGTCGCCAGCTTACCGTCCGCTGGCACCCTCGGTGATAACAGCCTACCAAATCCTCACAGGGACTGGCGTAGTTGCTAAGCCGGGGGATCGCTTATACACCTTTCGCAGGGTACCCACGGTGATAACCACGGCAGATCTCAAAAAAAAACATCTATCTTAATAGATACTAACAAAATTTACCAACTTGTAGACACAAGATTTCCGTCACATCTGCGGCGTCTCATCTGTGTGAGACGAAGCGTCGGCCGTGTCAAATTAAACAAATCCCCCGAGTTATGACAATATTTGTGTTTGCAGTACGGTCTCGCCCCGCGTCCCTCGCGCCCCGCCCGCGCCCCGCAACCGTGAACTTGCAACAACGCATCTACAATTTGTCTTAAACTGTTAACATTTCCTAGTTTATTTTGATATCGCTGTGGAGAAGTTGTAGTTTGTCTTTTATGGTATACTTTTGTTAGATCCGCCATGTTGGCGGTGTTTAGTTTTCTTGGTGTTATGGCGATAATGCTTTTGAAAGCGTGTTATATCAGAATTGATCTCTACTAATTTTATGACTAGCTTTTTTTCTAATTTTCCAGTGGTTTTGGAAGCGTCTGGTATTTTAGAGTTAACCTATATAATTTTTTGATCAGATTTTTCTAACATTCCGCGCCGTATAACATTATTTTCTACATTCATTCATCTATTACGACTTCTACAAGGCAAGAAGCAGTGTAATAAAGTTTATAATCGGTACTCAAAGTAAATTCTTTTACTCGTGTATTAGTTCTACGAACATCGTATACACGTCATAGTTTAGGGTTCGTTCACATATCGACGATTCGTTATTTTATTGATCATGATTTGAGGACCATTCATTTTTATTTTTACAGTAGAGCATAGATTCTTGTGGAACAGAAATATAATAATATTCATCAAAAATATATATTTATTTATTTATTTAATTAGATCCATCAAAGATAGTTCACAATATTATAAAAATAAGAATTATGCATAGGTAACACCATTATAAGCGGATTTTGTTTTGAATCCTAAAGTATTGTTTATTCCAATCATCTATTTATTAAAGATTTACAATCAATATTATTATGTTTATACCAATCACGATATCTCTATAATATGAAAACCCATTCTTAACCCAACCTTAAATTAATAACAAAACATCAGAAGGCTATGAACGAACCCTGAAAGTTTTCAAGTTGAAGTAAAATTTCTCGCCGAGCAGCCGATATTATTTTTCTAATGGAGAAGTAAGCGTGAAAATTGTAATTACGTCAGAGGTCTGCAGGTGACGGGATCGATTTAATCCGATCCGTTTAAGTGAACTCTGCGAACTGAATAGAAAAATATTTTACTATTAAGAATGTACCATAAGACGCAGAGGCTGTCATGATTTTACCAAGAAACACTATTTTGTATTTATTTTAATAAAAAGGATATAAAATAAAAATTACAAACTTCTATAAAACTGACAGTACATTGTAGCCAGTGTAACTACTGGACATGATAAAACTTAGCATCTCATGTCTCAGGATGACGAGCGCAGTGGAATACAAGGTATTGGATGGTGTTTCTACTATTTATAGGCGGTCGTATCGCTTACCATCAGGCGAAAGACAAGCTGATCTCGTCATACAAATCAATAAAAAAAGTACTTCAGTTTTAGCAACTCCATTCTTTGTCGTTTTTTTAAGTTATTTCATTTTCACTCCAGCTCAGTATTCCGAAATGCAAATGAATAACTATTCTAATGACAACAGATCACGCCATTTCCTAATTTATTTTTAAAATATAATATATAGTAACTAACAGTTGGTGTGCAAAACGTTCATTTGGCCGGTAGATATTAATTGGATTAGCGGAATAGCAGTGGTAATGTTCGAACAATTCCAAAGTCTAACGTTCAGCGAGTGTGCTGGTCCAATATCATTTTAAATATGCTGTTGAGATAAAAAGGTTGTGAGGGTATTTGTGACACTTTTTGCTATAAAACATTGATAATGTGAAAGTATTTCTGTAGTCAATGACATTTATTTTTATATTGATTTCTTATGTTTACGCGAATGTTAGACATTGAAATTAAACTACTTTTCGGATTCTATCGCGGTTTCAACGCCTCAATCCCCCCTGTAACCATGAAGGCTGCAAAGTCTTCGAAACGTCGGGAGAAAAGTAAAATATAAAAAATCGCGATAGAATCCAAAATGTAGTTTAATTTCAATTTATTTTTATTTTAATCTAAATCGCTTTAGTTCCTAACAATGCATTATCTTATATTTTTGCTAAAATGCCTGGAGTTATGTGTTTCAGTAACATTCCACAAAAGTGGGATCAGAGTATCATACTTTTCAAGCAGTTGCAGAAATGATACCTATGTCGTAACTTTTAGGTCCCTCTGACTGCTCTGGAGCCTTACCTTCTGGGAGTTCCATACCCCAGAAAATACTGTTTAAATATCAACGGCTGAATAAACTTCAGATTATTGACATTAGGTCTACCAACACATTAGGCATCTAAAACTTTTCAGAACCATTTCAATATTACCAAAGCTAGAACTTGCTGAAGAACGAATCTCATCCATCTACCCGCACAGCACCACTAAAATAATAAGCTTTCTCTTTTTCATTTCTTTAAAAGAATAAATAATTATCTGATTTCCTTTAGAGCCATTTCTTAAAAGGTATGCCTTAGGTACAATTTGAAATAGGATTATAAAATAGGATTATTCTTGGTCTTTCATAATCATACAAGCTTCGCCTTAAGCTAGAAAATTGTAGCTTCCGATAAACGCCTTAGCATATCTCCCGTCTAGCTAATACATCCCTTTAAAATGTTGAATTCACTCTGTTAAAGTAGTTCTTCAACTGGCGCATTTAACGTCTTTAAAGATCTTTTATCTCAGCTCCAGATTTATTAGGACGTTCTATATATTCTTTCTGTAAATTGAATTACTGCGTTAGAAAAGCAGTATTACATTTTCGTAGGTAATATAAAAATGAATGTGTATATGTTCCCGATGGACTCTAAAACGTCTGGAACGATTATAATGCTTTAAAAAATCTTTATATTTGTTCGGCGGGTAATCTTGTGAAGTTTGGTAACGATCGGATCAATAAATATATATATATATATATATATATATATATATATATATATATATATATATATATATATATATATATATATATATAATTAATAGTGCTAATGGTGCTAAGACAGATTGAGTCGCTAGTAGATCTATAAGTATATATAATATTTTATGAATTAAACTAAAGTCCATATGGATAAATTTCGATTGCTACGAGCATCAGAACTAAAATATTTCAGGGGAATCACGCGAATACTCCGAGAATCTCCGACATTTGATCAAACATATTATTTTGTGATACATGAATGCGGAGGCAATTTCTCTTGTCCCTTTTTATAGGTACCTCATTGCCAGAAGCTCGACTATATCATCCACTACTCCAGTAGTGAGACGATCTAATCATTTTACACACCTTGCTGATAGACCCTGAATTACTGCTTCGCTGGCGTTGTTGTATTAAGTAGTACGACCACCGCTCTAAGGTCACCGGTTCGAATCCCGAGTCGGGCAGAGTAATACTGGGTTTTTCTAATCAGTAGCCCAGGTTCTTAAATTTGTGCCCGACAGTACGATAGGCTCCTTCCATATCACATCATGGGACGGAACACAATATGAAAAGTATTCCCACCCCTTCAAAGAGAAAGGCGTGATTTGTGTACTGCGATATATCAGAATATGGAAAACATGGTCAAGAAGGTATGAATCTAACAGATCGAACGTATTCTCATAGTTTCCAACCGGAATATTCAAATTCTGTATAACTGACGCAACTCGGTTATATATGAGTATGATATGAAAATTTCCTCCCGGATCGCGGCTCGCAATCAGGACGTGCCTCTAGGCAGCTTCATGCTAATGCAAAAGTGGAAAACGACTGAATTTTGTTCGGCGATTAAGAAAAGATTTGTGGTTTAAGTTCCAGGTGAATTTTTTCCTCCAAGAATTTAGCGGTAATAGCGAAATTCTCACCGCTGAGAGTAATTCCGTTGAATTACGATTGCTTTACTGATAAGTTTTAGTGGGATTTGGTTATAAACTATCAATTTTATAAAACTTAAATTCGACAGCTAATTAATCTTTGCGAGCAAAAAATTACTTTTATTAAAGCCTGTAAAATATTTCTACTCCCACTCGATACGCCCTTGTGACATCGATTAATATTCAGAACTATCGATCATTTGACAATTACTGCAACAATTTACAAACTAAATCAATTATCGTATAATTATTATGGACGTGAATATACAAAATTACACGCTTGAGTAAATTTTATTTAAATTTTGACGTAGTTTATTCATTCGTTTGTGGTACTGTATTCTAATCCCAAATGGATTCTTCTATCAAACCAGAGCAATAAAGATATACACGCACAGAGGTTGGAAATTTAGATGATATTTCTATACTATATGACATGAATGAACCTACTATATCAATATTTTACAAGTGAATCTTAAATGAAGAATTATTGAACCTCATCCCATCCTCTCCTTTCCTTAACAGAACTACGCGTACTGGTTTGCGAAACCACATCTTCGTGGTGTCTTCCATTTCAAAACGTTCCTTAACTCAGTTTTCTGCCATCAACCTGTGGAATAGTGTGCCTGCATACGTGTTCCCTAGCTACAAATTGGGGTCCTTCAAGCGGAGCGTGAAGAAGCAATTAAGCAGGCCAGCGTAATTGTACCGACTGTCCGGGTATGTTTATCTCTTGCCGATTGACTCTTCACTCATCATCAGGTGCAGGGAGGCCATTTTGCCGTGTCTTGAATATAAAGAAAATCTAACATGGCAAAAGAAGTTTTTTTTTAATGTGTTGATTGACAAGACGAGCTTGCCGTTCCCTGATGGTAAGCGATAAACAGCCGCCCATAAACAGTAGAAACACCATTCAACACCTTGAATCACAAAGTATTGTTTGGTATTTGGTATTAATTATTATGTCCAGTAGTTACACTGGCTACAATGTCCTTCAAACCGGAATACAACCGCGACAAACACTGCTGCTTGGCAGCTGAAATTCACATTGCAGTGGTACTTACCCAGGCGAACACTCACATATGAGAGATCTACCACCAGTAAAAAGAAGTCAATAAATATCTATCAGGATAACATAAATCAAAGATTACTCATGCTTAAAAATTCCAGAATTTACTACAAGCAATATGTATGACAAGACAGTCGGGTAAACGAGCCGCGTAATGGTCGCTCCACACAAGTGGGTGTGATTCTCGCCTAATTAAGGAGTTGTCATACTGAAGGGCTCGTGTTGTGTAACGAACCGAAACGTGGCGGACACGGCTCGAATGACTGACAGATTTTTTGAACATGAAAACTATTTTTAATAAGGATGGTAATATAGATGTCACACGCAAACTTGTACTGCTGTCACGTTTAATGTACGGTACGCAAAATAGGATTACTTTTTGTTATAGTACTTTTTTCATATAATGTCATGCATTTGTTCTGAATGACAAGATGTGTATTGATCCGCCGAATTCTTAACCCCATATCTGCCCCTTAACTTAAAATTATTTTAACTGCATTATATTTATCTTCAGACAGTTTATATGAAGCGGTAGAATGGCTACATTTTTTTCCAAACTAGAACATACACTGCTCCTGGGCGACAAATATATCCAAATACGTAACAACTAAGGTCTAAATCCATCTTATTAAAATTACGTGTGTTCTATTCGAAGGACATTTCATAAGTGGTTTAGGTAAATACAAGATTTTTTAGGCTTTTATGTACACGGCTATCAAAGCTGTCCTTCGATTAGAACGCCCGTAATAGCAAAAAGACGGATATACCTTCGTAGATGGTATAGGGCTCCCTAATTTTAAATGGATTTTGTTATACAAGAATTAGGTACTAAAACAATTACAGAGACATTTACTTTACATCTCTAAATTGAAATCTCCATCTCAACACCACAAACCTGTTTTAACAGGCACCGCTTTTTTCGCGTAAACGAAAGAAAACACGCTGTGATTCAGTTTGCGCAAATATTAAATAACGTTTATTCTACGTACGCTCTTGTTACAAGTGTTTGTATTTAACTGTGTCTACCTACGCTATTGATCTAGAATTCATTAGTAAGTAATTAAAACTATAGATGACAGCGGAATAAGCCGGATTCGTGGTTCAAAGACCTATTCGATGTTTTAAAAACAAATATTGCTTTATATTGGTGAGATGATTTTGTTTAATTATAATGCCACGCTGTGGATTATTTATATACAGCACTAGCTGACCCGACAGACGTTGTCCTGTCTTAACTATGTATGCAGACGCGCATTCTGTCGATCGCTGACAGTTATTTCAAATCACTGACAGTTATGTAAAATTAATATTGTTAAGTTTTCTTAAAATTTTCTAATTTTCCGCGCAATTTTTAATTTTTTTCTTTCATAAGAACCTTCTCCTGACAATAACAAACACAACAACAAAAAAAATAGAGAAATCGGTCCAGCTATTTAGGCGTGATGGCGTGACCAAGGGAAATAGGGATTCATTTATATATATAGATGAATGAAGGGTCTTGACCTCGTCTCAATTGTTAAATCTTAAGAAAATATTTAATTAAAATGTTTTAAAGACGATTTTATTTCACTGTACTAGAAGTTATATTATCATGATATATTTTTTTAGCTGACAATGTTCCTCGACTAACGCTTGTAGCATCGACTGCCCACTTGTTGCCATTTATAATGTTCTTTAAATAATAACACTGAGTGTCGGTGAAACGAGCACACATAATTGTTATTATAATAATATGCTTTATAGAAATAATAGCAACTATATAGTTTTAAAATTACCTAACATATATACAAATTAGATATTCTTAACACTATACCCGATGAGTCTGAAAACCAAAGTGGAGCGATGGCTTTATGTTACGATTGGTATAAGTGAAATATCTTTGGCTAAATGCCCGCCTTACTAATCATTACATGTTTTTATTAACGCTCTCATTTCATCCATAACTGCTTAAGATTGGTAATCTTCATTACCAATTGACCCAATACCTTGTTAAACGGATTAAGCTAAAACAAGGGACAGTAGACCTGAGTATTTGATATAAATTTCAGCTTAATACCTGCATGCGTTCCTGAGAAAAAGGGTCTTGACAGATGGACGGACAGATGGACGGACAGACGGACGGACCAACAGACGGACGGACAGACGGACGGACGCACAACAAAGTGATCCTGTAATGGTTCCGTTTTTTCCTTTTGAGATACGGAACCCTAAAAACGGACAAATCCGAGAAATTATATTAAATAAACCTAACTTCTTAACCAAGTGCAAATACGCAAAAATTACCTTTCATTTTGTTTCACAGTAGTTAAGAGTCCTTATGTAAAAGAAAAAGTTTGTAATAAAGAATTTGTAAATTAGCTTCTTAAGGAATGATTTATACACCAGTTGTTAGCCGAAATCCTAACTTGAAGTTATAATGTCGCCCTTTATTGTTCGCTCGGTTTGCGAAAAAAATATTTCAAAGTAATATTGGCACAGTTTTATCTTCAAAAAATATTGACACATACAAAAGTTTTTCACAATGTTTTTATCGTATTTTCGTGTAACAAAGGGACACACTAACTTTAGGTGTTGGTGAAATATTGAAGGCAATAGAACCGAAAATAACATTTTTGATACAGTGACATTACTTCGCTGTTGCTGATTTTTTTATTACTTTGAATGACAAAACGAACTTACCGTTCGCCTGATGGTAAGCAATACAACCGCCCATAAACAGTAGAAACACCATACAACTACTTGAAGTTGCTATCTAAGTCTAAGTATGTGTTTACGGATTTCAGATTTTTCCTTGACGTGTGCTGTAAGACATTGTTTCTTGCCAAATTTCATGATTCTAAGTCAACGGGAAGTATCTTATAGGCATTGATTCCCTCGTGAATATGTGACATAAACGGTAATATTTTTCGATCTTATTGACTCACAAGTTTGTTTTTTACCAGCTAAAAGATTATTTGATATAAATTAAAATTTGATACCTCTAAATGTACCTGAGCAAAATGATGAAAGCCAAACGGAGGGAGAACAAAGTGATCCTGAAAAGTTATTTCAACCCAAAAAATCACATATTTTTCAACATTTAACCCTTCATCCAGGAACCGTAATTCCAAAATTCCATACATTTCGTACATCCATTCGAGGGCCAAGCGACAACGAAGCTAATATAACATAACAAACTGTTTGTACAGGGAATGCGGTACACGTGCGCCGCGAGGGACCTATAATTCACACCGTGATCACTTATTCCGCGGATGTTTGCGTTGTGTATCAACGATTTACTTCTTATTCAATAACATTTTCGCAAGGACTTTCTGGGTTAGGTTTTACGCGAATTAAGTGAAATTCAACCTTATATATCCAGTGTTTTATTCTACTGGTGACTGATAATGAACATAGTATTGTTTTATTAATTCTATTTATATTATTATACAGGCTCATTTTGATATTGCGTTACTAAATGAAACCACATACTCGTCTTTACCTTTGTGTTAGCAAAAATCATCCATTGATAACTAATATTTTCACGAAAAATCCTGGTTTTGGTTTTCTGATTTTTGATCATTCTATAGTTTAATGCGAATATGGCGTGTGCGTAGGTGTATTTTTGACTGAAAGTATGATGTTGCCGTTGCGACGAATTCTCTTAGAGTAGACATGGAAATTCAGGACGCATAAAATTAAAATTACTTTTTATTAATATTTATTTTGTTCGAAACTTACATTTTTTTAGTCAACTTATTATAAAATGTTATTTCCAAGTAAATAAGTATGTGGTTTCATTTAGTAACGCGATGTCAAATAAAGCTGAAGAGTTTGTTTTTTGTGACTGTGCTAATCTCAGGAACTACTGGTTCGAATTGGAAATTTTTTCAGTGATTTTTTTATCGAGGGAGGCTAGGTTATATATCATCACGCTATGACCAATAAGAAGTTATAAAAAATATATTTTAAAACAAAGTTACTCGCCTCATCTGGCTGTCTGAACGCGATAAACTTATAAACTACCTACGGACTTCGATGAAATTAGGTATAGGTATAGTTGGAGACTGCAGGAAGGATATAGGCAACATTCTATCCTGGGAACATATAGTGGGATTTTTATCCCGTAAAACTAACTCGCGGGCAAAGGCGCGAGAAAAAGCTGCTTTAACATATATGTCTCGTAATGCAATATTGAATCTATTTCTCTTTATTTTACAAATTATCCGTACGCTACACCACAGAAATTATCAAACACCCACGAACAAAACGTTACGGAGTCCATAAAAACGCCATAAAACAGTTCTCAACCAATTATAT
This sequence comes from Manduca sexta, assembly GCF_014839805.1. NCBI lineage: Eukaryota > Metazoa > Arthropoda > Insecta > Lepidoptera > Sphingidae > Manduca > Manduca sexta. Next base: position 9,087,088 of record NC_051119.1, read on the forward strand.
GACGTTGTATACACATCTTAAATCAACAGCAGCGCGTTCAAAATTTTTTACAATCCCGATTTACGAAGCTATTTCATTGCTTTGCTGCGACTCGCGACTTCACACTTTGTAACACCACCGCACAATTACCTAAAACGTAATTTTTAAACTTCGAATGACATTTTCAAATCGTCGCTATTAACTTTGGTACAGTTGTATTGCTGAGAATCTCAAACTTTATCTATGAAGCACCTTACTTTTGAATACTCGAAATAAATTAAGACGTAGATGAATTGTTGAGTGTATAATATAAGCCATAGGAAGCCGCAAAAAACACGTAGCGCTTTCTTATTTTTACGTGAATGTAAGAAATTAAACCTCTTTTTCGGATTTTGTCGCGATTTTTTATATTACAATTTTCTCTCGACGTCTCGAATACTGCAGCTTTTGTGATGACGAGACGAAGTCCAGGACGAAGAATTATTGTTTTTTTATTTCGTTGTAACACCTAACAAAATAGCGGCAATCAAGAACTGAAAGTCTATAATCTATCTAAAACAATAATCGTAAATATAACTAACTAGCTTTTGCCCGCGGCTCCGCCCGCGTTATAAAGTTTTTCAGGCTATAGTTTTCCGTTATAAAAGTAGTAGTTTCCCGGGAGCCTATGTTCTTCCCAGGGTCTCAAACTGTCTCCATACCAAATTTCATCTTAATACGTTGGGTAGTTTTTGAGTTAAACACGTTCAGGCAGACAGATGCAGCGGGGGACTTTGTTTTATAATATATTTTTTAGAACTTTTTAAGAGGAACAATCCCGTCATACATCATTGTTGCATAACTTTAACCGTTTACGCAGAAACTAATAATTTTTTCTCCGTTTTTGCAACATGTTTCATTACTGCTCCGCTCCTATTGGTCATAGCGTGATGATATATAGCCTATAGCACTCCGGGATCAAAGGGCTATCCAACACAAAAATATATTTTCAGTTCAAACCGGTAGTTCCTGAGATTAGCCATTACTGCTCCGCTCCTATTGGCCATAGCGTGATGATATATAGCTTATAGCGCTCCACAAATAAAGGGCTATCCAACACAAAACGAATTTTTCAGTTCAAACTGGTAGTTCCTGAGATTAGCTATTACTGCTTCGCTCCTATTGGTCATAGCGTGATGATATATGACTTTGAGCACTCCACAAACAAAGGACTATTCAACCCAAAAAGAATTTTTCAGTTCGAATCGGTAGTTCCTGAGATTAGCCATTTCTGCTCCGCTACTATTGGTCATAGCGTGATGATATATGACTTTGAGCACTCCACAAACAAAGGACTATTCAGCCCAAAAAGAATTTTTCAGTTCGAATCGGTAGTTCCTAAGATTAGCCATTACTGCTCCGCTCCTATTGAATATAGCGTGATGATATATAGCCTATAGCACTCCACGAACAAAGGGCTATCCAACGCAAAAAGAATTTTTCAGTTTGGACCGGTAGTTCCTGAGATTAGCCATTACTGCTCCGCTCCTATTGGGTATAGCGTGATGATATATAGCCTATAGCACTCCACGAACAAAGGGCTATCCAACACAAAAAGAATTATTCAGTTTGGACCGGTATTTCCTGAGATTAGCCATTTCTGCTCCGCTACTATTGGTCATAGCGTGATGATATATGACTGAGCACTCCACAAACAAAGGACTATTCAGCCCAAAAAGAATTTTTCAGTTCGAATCGGTAGTTCCTGAGATTAGCCATTACTGCTCCGCTCCTATTGAATATAGCGTGATGATATATAGCCTATAGCACTCCACGAACAAAGGGCTATCCAACGCAAAAATATTTTTTCAGTTTGGACCGGTAGTTCCTGAGATTAGCCATTACTGCTCCGCTCCTATTGGGTATAGCGTGATGATATATAGCCTATAGCACTCCACGAACAAAGGGCTATCCAACACAAAAAGAATTTTTCAGTTTGGACCGGTATTTCCTGAGATTAGCCATTACTGCTCCGCTCCTATTGGATATAGCGTGATGATATATAGCCTATAGCACTCCACGAACAAAGGGCTATCCAACGCAAAAAGAATTTTTCAGTTTGGACCGGTAGTTCCTGAGATTAGCGCGTTCAAACAAACAAACAAACAAACAAACAAACAAACAAACTCTTCAGCTTTATATAATAGTAAAGATTTGAACACAACAGTAATTTCATCAGATTAGTAGGCACTGTGAATTGGACTGAAATGATATTCAGCAGAGCAGTGATTTAGAAGACGTGAAAATCAAGCGGGTTACTCTTACTTTAGTGGTCTGAGAGGGCAATGACGATAAAGTCACTATTTTAGTACTACTTATGCACACGTACTCACTTGTTTGGTTTCCTAAACGAATCGTAAAACGTTTTATACGCCCCCAATTTTATTGCTCGGCCACTTCCTTTTCCGACTCTGGAATAACTAGTCTGAACGACAGTAACTTTAAACATAGACAACTTGTGGGAACTGTAATGATTATGCTATCTCAAATACATCGATAGTTTAATGATTTCTTATGTTTACGTGTAAACTATTTTTACAGTGATTTCTTATGTTTACGCGAATGTTAGAAATTTCGAAGACTTTGCAGCCTTTGTGGCCACGGGGAAGACCATGAAGGCTACAAAGTCTTTGAAACGTCGAGAGTAAATTTTAATATAAAAAACAGCAATAAAATTCGTGAAAATACTTTTATTTCAACATCGATAATTTGATAGGCCGGCATAATTGTGTTGGCTAGTGAGGAATAATCAGCTCTCGTTTAATATTCTTTCAGCACACCACTTCACTTACCAGGTGCAGTAGTCATTTTCCCGTGGCAGTATATTAAAGAAAAGAGACAGGCAAGACAATAAAAAGTGTTTTTCGTGAAACACAAGATGAAAGTTTGAGAAACTTTGCGACACAAACCACAATACTCGAAAGAGCCAAGCGTACGTAAAGTCTGCAAACAACTCATGACTTGACACATTCTTAACAACCCACTTGCTACATCTACTTTAGTATTAGCTCGCGGTTTCGCCCGCGTTACGTCTAAGATAAAAAGTTTAACACCCAATGAATATAGCTTCTTAGTCGTTAGTGAATTTTTGAAAACAAGTTTTAAAGTTTTTTTTTTCTTGAATCATCTGTTTATAATATTAATATTCTGCCTGTTATAGTCCTTACACGAAATAAAAAATACCTTTGTTTTTTTTTTGTTTATGGCCATGGCAGAGTGATCCAACTGCACCTGTTGGTAAATGGAGTGCGGTCCAATAGACTGTCGACTGACGAGAAATGATCACCTCTCGACAGTCATCAGAATTATGGCGGCCTATCGGAACCTGATATATACAGCCTGATCCCGGAACGCGACACTTACGTGATCCACTATGGCGGGTTTTAACACCTTGTACATAGCGGTCACTATCCGGGCGGATATAAAATACATCCTTACCACCAGCAAAATCAGTTCAGCAGTTCGAGAGATTTCCTCATAAAGTTACAAACTTAATATAAGCATGGAGTGTTATTTACGCCATTAGCCATGTAATTACTAATGTCATAAAACGTTTTGGGTTAAACTATAAACTTATTATGACTTAGCTGTAATTGGTAATGGGTTTAGTATTAACATTTCGACCGACACTTGAAATTTTAACTGCTCTCGTATCGTTGTTTCCAAAATTAATTTACTAGTAGTATTGTATTTTATGGAGTTTTGGATAGTTGACGACTTCGTTAAATCTGAGTTTTGTGACGTAAAACGTTTATTGATTTAAGAATATCTGATTCCTTATGTTTACGCAAATGTTATAAATTTTGTTAGATTTACTGGTAAGTCTCTCATATGTGAGAGTCCGCCTGGATAGGTACCACCGTAATGTTTATTTCTGCCGCTTAGCAACAGTGTGTAGTTACTGTTGTATTCCGGTTTGAAGGACATTGCAGTACACAAGCAACTACTGGACATAATAAGACTTAACATCTCATGTCTCAAGATGGCGAGCACAGTGGAATACCAAACGATTCTTTATAATTCAAGATGTTGGATGGTGTTTCTGCTGTTTATTGTATCGCTTTCTATCAAGCGAATGACAAAATCGTCTCGTCATTCAAAGCAATAAAAAAAAAATATAAAAATTTAAATGATACTATATACGGATTTATATTATTATTTTCTCCCGACGTTTCAAAGTCTTTACAGCCTTAATCGTCACGGGGCGAACTGAAGTGATCGAGAAAATAATAACATAAATAACAACAATCAAATCCGTAAATAGTTTTATTTCAACATCCAAATCGTTTTGACTTATGTGGTTGTTATTCGTGCGGTTTATAATTAAAAGCATCTGCTTCCTAAAAAGTGATTTGCTCACTACATACAGCGAACAAATCAACAATCTAGATACATTTGAGTACATTAACAACATGTCTACCGCCAAGACAAAAGTACCCTCACTTTACCGTGGTATCTGAGGCTAGAGGACTTGATTTCGAGCGGTTAACCGGCCAGAGTTCGTCGAATGTCGCCTAACCACACGACTACTCGCCGCGCGGTCTCTGCAACTTAACGATTCGACAACTAAACGATAGTTTCATAGCTTAGAGATTGTTCGATAGCCAAGCGAACTTCATTTGTATTTTAAATAAAGATTACGGATAATTGTTAAATAATAGTTGGTTCTAAATCTCTGTATAAAAATTTGGTAAACTAAAATATGTGGCGGATCATAACACATTTTCTATAATGTTCGCTGTCCGGCGGATATATAAATTAAAATATATTTTACCACCACCAAAATTGCTTTATACGTACTGGAAGCAAATCGACTTTCATATCAACAAACGTTGTTAATAATTATTTTAATTAATTATCAAATTGGTACATTAACTTGAGCTTTAAATACAAAAGGAATTAAACAAATCATTAAGCTATTAGTAACGCCTTAATAACTTTTTTTAATCTATATAATAACGGAATGTCTCCAATGTTTATTAGTCTACTCCAATACTCCATAATTTCATAACTGAAACTAACCTATACAACTGTCCAAACCACGGCAGAGAAAGTTTGGCTAAAATTAAACTAACCGTTGTCGAGCGATGGAGTGGCAATGGAACTATTAAATACTGCATACAAAAACTTTACCTTTGTCAATTTTATATGTGTTTGTTGTACGTTTGCTAGAGAGACTTTCCCGTCCTCACACCCACCACTACAACTCCTGTAAGCCAGGATCAGCAGTGACACGCATTTTATGACACCGAGCAGTGAAGCTCGGCGAGTCTCAGGGAAAACTAATAGTCATTATCCCCCAACGAAATTAATCAAATAGAAAGATAGGGAGGAGTTGTTTTTGATGTTGTTGTTGGACGTTTTCAAGAGTTGAAAACATGTTTAATCAGGTATCATCATCAGCCACATAAAGTCCACTGCTGAACATAGGCCTCCGATAAATATTTCCAGACAGACCTGTCGAAAGCGGCCTGCATCCAGTGTGTTCCTGCGACCTTTATCAAGTTGTCTGTCCACCTTGCAGATGTTCAATACCGCGCTTGCCGGTAAGCGATCTCCACTCGAGTACTTTTATACCCCATCTACTGTCAGTTCTGCGAACTATGTGCCCTGCCCACTGTCACTTTAGCTTGCTAATCTGCTGAGCTATATCGGTGACTTTCGTTCTTCTACGAATCCCTTCATTTCTGATCACGTAGAGATATGTCATAAACAATTATGATACCGTTTATTACATATTTAGTATCGTGAAAGCCACCTTAACATTATTTCATAAGTATTGAGCTACTTTTTCAACAGTATAGGAAATAAGAACAACTTTTTAGACAGTAACAGTAAATTATAATAAAGTAGAGTTTCAATTATATCAACAGCTAGTTCTCATTTGTACATACTTCGATACTGCTTTGCGATAGTTTGATTCTTAAGATTACTATACTTTCTTGCTTCCCGTATCAAATATCGATTGCTCGTAAGTAAACTGTCGTATCTGGAAAAATAGCGATACTTTTTAGCGTTTCGTTATCAAGGTACTGTTTGCTACCAAACCAATTTAATACAAAAGTTAATAAACGAAAAAAACCTGTATTAAAAATCTTTTACAATTTTTTTTAATAGGTTTGGTAGTAAAACGTTAAAAATGTGAATACCATTATTTTTCAGATACGACTGTTTACTTAGGAGCCATTGATATTTTCCTGACTAAAGTGCGTAAATTAGCCTCGCGTAAGGATAGGCTTGCTTCGATAGACCAAAATTTAAGACTATAAACGTTAATTTCGCAGGCATACTGCACGTAATATATTGATTAAATAACATGTTTTGTTTCTTTAGCTATCTGATTTTTAATTCCTACTTACCACTTAACAAATTATATATTATAATTAACATTGTTATACATAGAAGTGTACAGTTTGATTATCAAAAACCGGTTTATTGGACACCCATATTCCCCAATTAATTCAGATAATCGACGCTCTATTACAATAAAAAAGTAGCTGAGCTGGGACATAACAATAAATTATTTCTTTTATAAAGTCTCATCTACTTCTGTGTGTTTAATAAAACGAATGTTTATAATAAATATTTTTTTAAAACAAAAGCACCACGATATCTTTCAAAGACATAAATCTATTTACGGATTACTGCCCACAATCTCTTGTAGCGAAAAATGTTGCCAAAAATATTTAGTATAACGATATCAGCTTAGCAAAGCTAAAATGTGTATACAAAATTTCATATTCGTGGAAAACGCTGTTTATTAACGGAGGTCTCTGTTTTATACTTAAAAATATAATTTTACAGAGTACTCGGAATAAGAGATAATTAAAAAAGGTAATCACATTATACATTCAATTAATTATTACAAAAATTTTTGGTTCTCAGAAGGTTGGGCTTTGTCTACGTAAAGCTAGTTTTAGTGAATTTATATTAAATTAGATTAAATTATAGGTTAGCCACAAATGTGTGTGGAATAATTGTGTTTCTTAAATGGCCATGATTTTTATGACTGGTGCATAATATACAGTGTGGAAAGTTTTTATGTCAGTAATTTTTTATAAAATTTTTACTTATGACTTTTTGTTACCAGTTGTGACAATTTCATATGTATAGCACCAAGAGTACCAATTATACAAGCCGAAGTTATTTTTGGTTGCGTAAAGGAATTTTAAAAGTGTCCATTGTCGCTTACTGCTGGGAAATGTTGGCAGTGGTTTTCTTGCATAAAGAGCAACCGACAAACATTGTTCCAAGTGACAAACCAAACAAATTAATATGCAAGCAACACTTATGCTCACAAGTTTCAGAAAGGTTTTTGTTGGTGGTAGGATATATTTTATATCCGCCCGGATAGCGACCAACGTACACAAGGTGTCAAAACGCGCCATAGTGCCCGTTCTGGGATCAGCTTGTGCATATCTGGTTACAACAGGCCGGCATAATTGTGTTGACTGCGGAGGGGTAATCATCTCTCGTCAGTCGACATTCTATTGGACTTCACTCCACTTACCACCAGGTCCAGTGGAGTCACTTTGCCGTGTCCGCATTAAACAGAAAAAACCGTTTGGTGGAATAATGTTAAGATACTTGAATGCATATCATCCTTCACAACAACCACTGACATGTTATACTGTGGTATAATATGTCAAAATTTTAAAGATTTCTGATGACCTACGACAAATTTACATAGTTTAGAATGTTTAAATCGCTCTTCTGTAAAGTTTTTTACACTTATACTAGTATACGTGGGACCCGTTGACATAAAAAAAATATTAACAGCGGCCAACAACGTGTAAGTAAGTCCACTCGGCATCCTCTGTCACGATGAAACTCCACTTAAAAATGTTACATCACACGCCAATTACATTCAGATCTTGATCTTGTCGATGTTTAACGTAGAGAATGCGATCAGGACGCCTCCCACGCGAACGTCTGTAACAGATGTTATCTTTATGCCGTATCTGTTATGCCGTACATTTTTATCGGGTGATATTTTAATTATTTTATTTGAATGGGGTTTTTTGGAGCCAGTAGCTTTGGTTGGATAGAGATGTGTGGAAGTGAAAGTACTTGGAAATAAATCAATGTTCAGTAAGGTAATTTTATTGAGTGTGAAAATTATATTTTACTAATCGCGACTTCGTCTGAATTGTTTAAATACATAATAAATAGTTCTTTATACCATCTTAGTTCTTTGTATGTTACATATATCTACACATATTGGAAAACAAAGTCCCCTTTCCTGTCTGTCTGTATGTTATCGATTTTCTCAAAATCTACTGAACGGATTGTTATGAAATTTGGTATGGAGATAGTGTAAGACCCTGGGAAGGTTAAAGGCAAGTTTCTGTCCCGGGAAAATATATAGCGGGACTTTTATCCCGAAAAACTCCATCACGCGGGCGAAGCTGCGAGCAAAAGCTAGTTCCGCATATATTTATTATTATTTGAATTTTTTCATTGTTTTCAACCTACCTTTCATGCATCTACTATGATATTTTTGCACTACCCTAAAGTTGACTGGTAGAAAATGCCTTGGGCTAAGACCACCTTTATACATTTGTATAAATAAATAAAATAAAATAAAAAAGAATAAAAATAAAAAGCCTTTTATTTCTTGCTAAAAAAAGTTACAATTGAAAATATTAATTACAATTACAATTTTATCAGAATATAAACATCACAGGAATTCATTATTTATTGTGTTATATAATCATTTTATGTGTATATAATTATTATTATTTTATTTTTGTTGAACTGCAATTCATTGTATTTAAATTTGTGTAAATAATATTGCAAGAACCCCTCTCAGTCGAAGGTAAAGGCCTCCTCCAGAGATATATTTGTATATGAAGTGCTAAATAAATAAATTGATCCATCGCCGTCATTCCTGTTCATCATTTGGTTCTTCCGAGGAAAATCCACTAACAATATTGCCAAGTAACCAAAAAGGACACTTATCTTACATAGCCAAAACTCCCTAAATTTGCAACCCCTAATGCTGTACGAAAATGAAGTGTCACAATTTGTAAAAAACAAGTCAAAACCTGAATAAGTGATTAACGTGAAAGCTTTCTGCGTAGTGACATATTGTTTGCGGGAACAATAGAGTTTTTCATACAAATCGCTTTTGTGCCGTACAAAGACCGTATTTGGCGAACGGGAAACGGGTGGGTACATTGCGTATTAAAAAAATGAATTTGATTCGCTGTTATTTATTTTATAAACAACGTATTCTTTTATTAAAAAACGGCATAGCACAGAACACAATCATTATAAATACTTAAGCACTAAATTACATTAAGACTAGATTGTATTCCTTAAACCTATGCTCTAATTGAAACGACTCTACAAAAACAATTAAACATCTGCTTATACTTAAGTAATTTATATAAACAAAAATTGTATGGAAACTAAATTGTACCTACCTATAAACTACTTAATTTTGGAATACTATTTTCTAATAAGAGTAGACATTGTATGTGAATAAGCCGGCATGACAACAACCATCACCCTTCGTAGTCTCTAAATGCTTTTGTTTAGATAGTGCCATGTTTCTTCTGCAATACTGCCTCGGTGGCGTAGTTGTATTGCATGTCCGGTACAATAGCGCTCTGAGGTCCTGGGTTCGAATCCCGGGTCGGGCAAAGTGATATTTGGGTTTTTCTGCTCAGTATCAGCCCGGAGTCTGGAATTTGTGCCCGATATGGCGATAGGCTCGCCCCCTATCACATCATGGGACGGAACATACTTGGCGAAAAGTGGGTGCCCTAGTTGCGCCTCTGCATACCCCTTCGGGGATAAATGCGTGATGTTATGTATGTATGTATGTTCTTATGCAATAGTAGGAGCTTAAGGGTGTGCGATTTTTATTCGTACCACAGCACAATTTCCCCATTGCACCTGATGTAAGTGGAGTGGGGTCCAATAAAAAGTCGACAGTCGACACTATTAAGCCGATCTGTTGGAACCGGTTATACACAGGCTCCCGGGACGCGATACACTTATGTGAGTCACTATGGCGGGTTTTAACACCTTGTGTACGATGGTCGATATCAGGGCGGATAAAAATATCCTACCACCAGCATTCAACAGCTTTATCCAGCATGCGTTAACGAGCGTTCAGTGTCATCTTCATACAATGACCATGAAGATTATAGTTGATTCAATAAATTACTAAATAAGGAACTGTTTAGTTCGTTGTTATGTGGATTGTCACGTGCGACGTCAGATGCGTCTGCGCGCCACCTAATACATTCTCTTTCTTATTTGAAACTTTATTATCAACCTTCTCAGTATTTTTTAAGCTTTATATTTAAAACAGGGCTCATTAAATTCTGTCGGGCCGCAATAAAACTGGATATATTCTGTTAGACGGGCAAGTAGGAACGCAAATGACTTATCCCGGACATTTGCCACCCGGACCGGATGTGGGGTGACCAGAAAATCTGGTACCGTAAGATATTTCTATAAAAATAAGACAGAGTTCTATAATATTGAACTCTAACTAGCTTTTGCTCGCAGCTTCGCCCGCGTGATGGAGTTTTTCGAGATAAAAATCCCGTTATATATTTTCCCGGGACAGAAACCTTGCCTTTAACCTTCCCACGGTCTTAAACTAACTCCATACCAAATTTCATAAAAATCCGTTCAGCACATTTTGAGAAAATCGATAACATACCGACAGACAGAAAGGGAGACTTTGTTTATAATATGTATTTTAAAACATTATTTAATTAAGTAATCAGTAGAGTAGCGAATGCCGTAAAGTCAAGTATTAACTTTAGTAAACAGAAACTACGCAGTCGCGTATGAACGCTCGCCTTGAAAATATATAAATTGTCTCTTACATTACAATACCGCGAATTGAAATATTATAAATTCAATATAAAATATTGTAGTCATATTTGGTATTTGATTTTTGCAATAACGGCTGGATTTTTTTGATCCAATTATTATATGAATGAATAGTGAAAAATGTCCAGTGATTAAATTGTAACCTAAGTAACAATAATGTTTTAGATTGTAATGTCAATAGCAATAATACATCAAATTATTATACGTCAATATTAATAATATATCAGATAGTAATAAATATAAAATTATTTTATAACCTACAACTTTTTGACAGAATTATATTTCACACAGCTAAAAACTTTCTCTAGAACGTGTCCCAAGAGTGGCGGGCAGTGTGGTCCCCCTAACGGAGCCCAGTTGGCACGACGCAAGCGTTACGAATTTGACAGATAAGGGATTTCACCAGAACTTGTGACTGATGTCTGTTATTCAAGTTGTCGCGCGAGTTACGGGCGATAAGCGATTATATGTCATATTTCTTTGAATTAAACGTTCTTTTGGTAGAAATTTCTATATCTTTTCTCAGTTATAATTTCGGTTATGCCTAAAATAATTGCCTTTTTTTCCGGGCAGGACAAAATGACGCCACTACACGTGATGAGAGATGATTACCCCTTGGCAGTTGACAGAATTATGCCGGCCTGCTGGAACCGAATATACACAGGCTGATCCCGGAACGCGACACACTTACATGGGCCACTATGCCGGGTTTTAACACCTTGTGTACAGTGGTCGCTATCCGAGCCGGATATAAAATATATCCTACCACCAGCAAATGCCTTTCAAGTTACCACTCAAGCAACCGCCAGATGTGGTGCGAATCTTCGATATAGGTACCGATAGATTTTACTGAAGTCTCTGCTTTGACTTTCTTTGCCAAGACTGTCTGGAGCACTCTGATACTCGGATACCAGAACCCAATATTAAGCTACCCGGTATTTACGCCAGCACAAAATGCACTCATCTCTACCTAACACGCCACTAAACACAATATTTAGATTTGTGCTAGGTTTTAATGTCATTATTTTAAAATCTAATTTTGAACCGTAATAATTAAGTTACATTTTATTTCATGGTTACTACAAGAAGTCTACTAAGCATAGGCGTTTTCTAAACATTTCCAGATCAACCTATTAAAAGCGACCTGAATTCCATTCCATAACAAAATAACCTTGACCACGACACGTGATATTACACCACGCCCTAAAAATAATGCCCCAGAGATTCGAAAAAGCAACCGTCGTTTATCGGTTTCCATGTTATACTTCGATCAAATACAGTGGTCGAACATTTGAATTATTATATGGCTTACAAGTTACCACCAAGTTTTTTTCGCGTAATATTAATTTGACGCCGCTGAAGACGTATGCTAATACATATGAAATTACTGATATGAAAACGAAAATTCGTAAAGATCTTTAAGTGTTCTTTAGAAGTAAAAGGCTTAAGGACTTTGACTAAAATTTGGCATATAGCTACATTATCTCCTGGATTAACACATAGACTACTTTTTAACCAGGAAAAGAGTATTATTGAAATTTTATACGTGAGATGGTCCTTCACGAACTTAGATTTTATTTACTAACCCCCTTATTCATAGACGTTATTTATCCAAGGACGGAGTATTGCTGTGATAACAAGTCTGTTTCTCAGTACTAACGGCATGGCAGCCTTCGCAGTGCGTAGACATAGGGCCGTTGTGATTGGCTAATATTGAGATACAACTTGAATGTAATTGACTGTCCGATAAACAAAGCTGAACAAACAGCAAGCTGTCAGATAAACAAAGGTGAGAAACAGACTTGTTACCACAGCAATGCTCCGTCCTTAAATAAATAACGTCTATGAATTAGGGGGTTAGATTATTTTCTTAATAACCTTCTTATATCAAATCTATGAGCATTCTCCACGTATTACCAACTTAAATAACTTTACTATATGAATTACAAAGAATAGCTTCTAAAATCCTATAACTTTTAAATAAGCCTTTTAATTAAAAGAGCAATGCAAAAAGATTTCTCTGTACTAACCTTTAGGTTAGGTTTAATTTGTTCGTAATTGTCTTGAGCCAAAGAAACTATTTAACACCGTTTATAGAATTCAGTTCTTAAGATTAAATTAAAACCCTTAGCGTCTTTTGGTCTGTAACCTTTATAGTATTAGTTAATAAAGTTGTAAATCGGCTGAAGTTTCGGATTAAAAATCTTCATCAATTATAACTACTCCAAGAGCTCTAGGCGCACTTCTATCTAGTCCTTCTTGATAACAGTATGGCGTTATAATATTTTATAAACCTCTTAAACTTCAAAACTATGGTAAATAAAATTGCTGTTAAAAATGAGACTCACTAGATGTTATGATAAGCTTTTTGTTCAGAATACGATGTACGGAAATATAAAAATATAGTTTTGGCATTCGTTGTTTCATTATTTGTTATTAAAAGTATATGTGATATTTGCGGGTAGTCATTTACCATCATGCAGTTAACTTGCTCACGTCATCCATTTCTATTAAAACTAGTGACGCGCCTCAGCTTCGCAAGGTAGTACTAATTATCCCAGATGATTTCTAGTAGTCCAATCGTTCGCATACCTCACGGGATCAACCATTGGGCTTGTCTAAAAATTAATTATCTTAAAATTTTATTATTTTGCTTGAGTTATTTTTTTGGAGTCGATAGAGAACATGCATATACTCATATTTTTATTATATATAGGTGAATATGCTCTCTCGCGGCAGATTCACGACATAATTTATGATCATCATCATCATCGCTCATAATCCATGACTGAACAGTAATGCGTGAGAATTTCTTTATAGCCTTTTTTGTCTCCGTCGGTAGAAACGTGTGATGGTATAATATATTCACTCCACTGCGCTTGTCCTCCTGAGACATAACATGTGAAGTCTCATAATGCCCAGAAATTACGCTGCAATGTCCTTCAAACCGGTACTCAATAGTACATACATACCGCTGCTTGGCGGTAGAAATTGACATTACGGTGTTAACTACTCAGAAAGCTCGACCTCGCACAAAAGAGACCTAGAACCAGTTAGTGAGTTTGCTAGTGGTAGGAGGTATTTAATATCCGCCAGGATAGCGATCACCGTACACAAAATGTTAACCCTACCATAGTGGCTCACGTAAGTGTGTCGCGTTCTGGTATCAACCTGTGTATCTGGTTCCAACAGGCCGACATAATTTTACCAACTGCCGACTAGCAATCTCTCGTCAGTCGAATTGTTAGACTCCACTCCACTTACTACAGTACATTAGGGTCATTTTACCGTGTTCATATACAAAGAGACCAACGACTTCAGTAAATCAAATGACGATTTCAGTTACTCAAATGTCAGCTCGTGCGGAATATTTTCCCAAGCCGCAGCTAAATTTACAACTTGTCGCATTATGGTCAGTCAGTTCGCCGCTAACACCGGTAAGTGAACACGGTAATTCTGACGACGGGCTGCAGCCACACGGACCACGACTCACATCTAACACGTTTGCTTCGTACTTTATATTTTGAACTTTATCTACATGTGAATCCTTTTAAATGTCTCATTGCAGTTTTGGCTATATCTGTTTGTTAATTAACAATGGGCGTTGGCTCTTCTATTTGGTTAATACATTTTTTTTATTGCTTTGAATGGCGACGCGAGCTTGTCGTTTGCTTCATGGTAAGCAATACTACCGCCCATAAACAGTAGAAACACCATCCAAAAAATTTAATTATTATTGTTTGGTATTCCACTGCGCTTGTTACACTTACGAGTACTACGATGTAGATCCATCTATTTAATTTCGAAATGGACGTCTTAAAATTTTGCGTCAAATATAGGTTGGTGTTGCTATTGTTTGTCTTATCATCAAGCTGGGACATGCTCGTTTCGTCACCCCTGCTTCTAAAAGCTAAATTGTAGTTTAACATTTAGCGTTCCTTCCCTAGATTTGGCAAACATCTCAGCCCCTCAACAATATCAGAAATACACTTCAACAGTCAATCGCCATCTATCACCAAGGGTCTCTGCATCGATCCCATTCCGTGACCTCATCCCGGCAGAAAACAAACCTGACAGATCATTAATTTTGCCTGACCTACCGTGTTTTCGAACGCTGTACTAATGCTTTCCTGCAATAACAACGTTTTTGTTCAATTGAGGAAAATGCTTCAGAAAAATCATACGGTGTACAGCCAAAATAAATGGGCGAATAAATATGGCTGTCATTTAACGTGGAATTGGTATATTGTATATATTTAGAGAATGCTGTATGCTTTCAATTAACATATACTTTGTGTAAATATACTAAATTAGAAAATAAATAAACCACTGTGAGTTTTTGAAAATAACAATTCGTTATCACAAATATTTTAGCGGAGTATTCAAATATATACTGTGTAAAAGGCCTTAAATGTGGTAAGGCTAGCATGATCAAATTCCCAGAAACCTGTGATTTAAGAATTCTAAAACCCCAAAAAAAATTCTGCACGACCTAAAATCTATCTAATATATATCTAATCACGACCTAATGTAACCTAAAACATTTAACAATTTAACGATACCTCTACTAAACTAAAACGATCTCTATTATACAACGACCCAATTGTTTTCTTTCATCTAACTGACCTGCATTGTACTGCTAGTATCCATCACATACATTACATTAATGATCTAAATAATCTTATAAATTAACTACAGACTTGGCTGTTTGTTTACTTTACACTCGCAAGTGCAATTAAGCGGGCGTAAACAGCGCCGCGTGTTGCGTTGACGCGGCCACCCAAAAGTTTTTATATCATGGATATAATTTAATGCTGGCACTTGGCATAATCGTCAAAACATTTGCGTTGTTTAGTCAAAAATCACCCTTGTCTTCCATATGTAGATAGTTGACGTCACATTGGCCAAATAATGCAAATATCCGCTTAAATACACAATGTGTAGTGCCACCATAATGTTATGGTGTTATGGTTTGCATGTGCAAAGGCGTACCTTATTTCCTACTATTTCTGATTTTTTACTAGCTTTTGCTTTTGCTTCGCCCGTGTCCTAGAGTTTTTTTCCGCGATAAAAGTCCTACTATATAAAGTATCCCATGGCCTTCCCAGGGTCTCAAATTTAATCGAAATGCTGTCTATAGATTTTGAATTTATCTCATTCAGACAGACTTACTGACGCGGTGGAGGACTATATTATTAACCAAATTCCAAAAAAGAAGATTTTCAATTTATGGGTAAGGATAAACTAAATGGCAAATGTATTTCTTACAAAACTTAAAAAACTTATATCCTATGGTTCTGCAACTAAATTTTGATACAAATAAATACTACTATTACTCAGAATGGCAAAAAAAATGAATGTAATAATCAGAGATATGGACTTTATATAACACTAAATAAATAATCAAAGTAAACCTTCGTACTCATCAATAATCACATTTTGACACATGACACGCACATAAACAGAAAGTTGAAGTTTCATTATATGAATATAGAAAATGTGCTCCATATTTTAAGTCCGTACAGGATTGAAGATTGTCTCTCCTCAGTTGTTACCTAATGGTGTTACCGAGCGCATCTCTAAACACACTTGTTTCCATATTTATTACCACATAAAAAGCTTTATTTCCATCTGTCGCAAGACCTCCATTGCTCGCACTAAAGGCGCCTAACGCGTCTCATCGTGAAACATTACAATTAATTATACAATCTTTGATGATATTTATGAGATAATTAAATGTTTTATTACCTTAATATGTGTTAAACTGGAGGTCGTCTTGTGTTTTTTAATACGCGTTGATGATTGGGTCGTTTCAATGGTAAGTGTAATAAAAACAAACCTATCAAATGACTACGCTACTGCGAGACATGATGCTGGGTGTCGAGAATTCATGCTATTTATAAACTAATAGTATAATGATTTCTTATGTTTACGCGAAGATTTGACATTAAAATTAAACTATTTTTCGAATTTTATCGCGGTTTTTTATATTTAAATTTTCTCCCGATGTTTCGAAGACTTTGCAGCCTTCGTGGTCACGGAGCAGCCTGAGGTGTTGGTCATCCGCAAAGTCAAAGTTACAAGATCTACTTACATTTTCAATTATACTATTTTTTTTTTTTTTAGCTGATGGTGGTCCGATCTACGCAGAATGAGCTCACAGTATCTTGATGTCGGGCAGCCGGCTTTTGGGTTCCGATTTGATTAAATAGAACTGGATTCCAGGCTTATGCAAAGTTCCCACCATCTTCTCTATTGAAATATCGGATGTTTTTTAATTTCAACAGCCCCGCCAATCATCCTAGGCAGGAATCGGTGTTTTTTGGCAAGGATTTGTGGCTTAAAGGCACAGATAATGATTGGAGCCTCCTTAAAAGTGTTCAGCGATTGCAGACTACGAAGTCTACAAACTCGAGAGAAAATTATAGTATAAAAACCGCGAAAACATCCTAAATAATAGTTTAATTTTAAAACTAATAGTAATTAGATACGGACAAAATTCATAAACGATTTTGTTCGACGTTTGCCGATGGATACCCAAAAGCAAATTAAGTATGTTTAAATTTCGAACAGGCCGGCGTAATTGTGTCGACTGGCGAGGGATAATCATCTCTCATCAATAGATAGCCTGTGAACTTATTATTAGGTGCCTTAAAATTATTTTTGGATTACAACGCACAGGGACTGAAGTGATCAATTTATTTTAACAACTGCGGGAACTTGCGGCCTCACGGTAGTGGTATTAAAGGGATAGGCAGCGAGATTGGTGTTATAGAATAAAAATACATATTAAGGTATAAGGTAGGCGGCTTTTGACAGGTCCGTCAGGATATCTTAGGGAAGGTCTATGTTCAGCATTGAACTTCATGTGGCTGATGTCAGTAGGCACTTCACTCTCAATATTACTGCATTTAACACCTTGTGCCTCTCAAAACTTCTATCCAATCTTCTACCTACTTCTCATAACATTTGCTACCTTTATACATCTCACCGTCTCCAAAACCTACTTTATTCTATCAAGTCATTTGTTACGCACTAGCGTGACGTATTTATGCATCTATTCATCTCCTAAATGGATAGAAATCTTTAGATTAATGCGACAGATTTAATTACAAACCGGCTGAATGGTATGTGTTGTGAGGTCACACATGAGTGATGTAATCTTGAGCTTTAGTGCTTCGGAAATTGGTACGAACTAAAGTAAAAATATCTTTTGAACTCTTATTGGCTTAATAATATCAACGCTGCAGTAGAGAAGAGTCTATATAACCCGATGTCTACTGGCTTCCTTTTCATTATTTATGTAAAATTAGAACGATTTGTAGACCACATTTATGCATGTTAGTACCTATATGTTATGTTAGGTTACCCTTTGGATTTCACTATTCGCCACTGCAATGCTGTATTTAAAACTATCCCAATGCTGGGCACGGGTGTTTTCTACTTCTTAGATGATTTAGGCACCAGACTACACTACTTCGGGTTATTAGACCTTTGAAATTCTTACGTATATAGATTTTCTCACGAAGTTGAATCTGATAATATGACCTTCCTCGGGGCAATTCTTATGCATTCGCTCACCACACCGAATGGGCTATCAGAGCTCGATAACATTTCCCTTCCTTCTCTTCTCCGCCTATCTTAAAGCAAGGCTCCTTCCACCACACTCCCCTGCCCCAAATTCTCTCCCAACTCTCCTCCCAACTTTTCCCATCTGTGCACCACATCTTGTACCACTGTACTATCGGGGCTGCGTATCAAATAGCATAGCCCCCTCTCTCGTACACTTGACACCCCAATTGTGAAACATATACACATACATAACATATAACACTCATTGGAATAAAAAGAAAAAAACTAAATAAGACCTTATTTGAAACCTTCTATTTCTATTTTCTCCCCTACCGCTACTTACGATCGAAATCCGTACTTAAACAGCTAATCCGTACTTAGCTCGCGTTTAATGTTTTAATAGTAAGAGATACTAGAGTGCGTGTCGCACGCGAAATGATTTGCATATTTTATTCAGCTGGATGACGAGACGAGCAGGTCACTCGCCTGATGCAAACACGCGTAACAGCGGCAATGGCCTTTGATACTTATCGGCTTAGCTTTGTTAAATGAAATAGTATGAATTACTACATATATTCCTTGTTACCGGTCCCTATCTCATGTGTGGTCGGCACAAACTTTTAAGAACGTTGCAGGAAATGTTTGGTTTTGTTTTTACAATGAGATACTTTCGTGTCGCCAACGCCCTTTGGTAATGTTAGAAAATCATACTCTAACCATACGTTTATGGATCTCAAACACCGAACTTAGAGTCACAGCAGGCATACCTACTTGAAAATAAAAAAGCAAACAAGTACCAAAAAAATCTTTCAATATATCTACAAAATTTCTCTCTGTAGTTAGAGTGACAGTGTTTACGATAGAGCATTTATTTTTAACTCGTTTGTAAACAAAACAGAATACAATAAATTGAATTTGAATTTGGAACTCCCATAAAGCATTGTCCAATCAGGAAAACGATTTCAGGCTCCGATTTATCCTTGTCTATTGACATTTAAAAATGTAGTTTTTGAATTCGACGAAATATCAACTTTGAATCTAATGGTGAATGCAATACAGCCCAAATATATTTATCGATTAAATATAAAAAATAATTAATTAAAATCTGAATTTTTGTCTCATTGGAAATTTATGATAGAAGCAAATTAGTGATTAGATAAAATAAAAATTAATAACAATTTTTCTAGAGGAGATTGGTAACGTGCGCTAATAATATTGGGAAAATGAATGTCCTATCTCCTCTAACTTTACACTTAGTTTTCAATACAGGTAAATAAAGTATTCCTTTAATCCCTTAAAATAAACTTGAACTGTTAATTTAAGTCTTTTTTTGTACAATTACCGCTGATAATGAATTCGAACGCATGAAGTAATTGCAATTTAATTAAAATCAAGATCTCTGTGCCTTGTTGATTTTTGGTTTATTTTTTTCTCACTTGAGACCCAGACTTTATGGTATCGGTCTTGATCTCAGGTCTCTGGTCTCTGGTCTTGAATACTCAGGTTTACATTTTACGTATACAGGATGGCTTTAAAAACGGACCACTTTAAATAGTCCAGTTGTTGTATACAGGGTGTTCTTGAGACGAGTCAGTAGGAGCAACTACCTTAACCACTGTAGCTACAAAGAAACTTTCTTAGGAGAATTTCCATCATTTTTGAAAACATTAAAATCAGTGCAAACGGATTGTGAAAAATTGTACAGTCAGCAAGCAATATCGATTGGCACCAAAAGATGTTTTTTTGTATAAATTAGCCATTTGCTTGTTGTCTGTATATATTTTTTTAAATTCTATGAATTCAGATCCTAGCGTCTTCAAGAATGGTGGACAGTCTCCTAAGAAAGTTTTCTTGAAGCGACAGTGATTAAGGTAGCTGCTCTCGATGCCCCATCTTAAAAATCCATTTGTAAAAGGAAGAAATAACACGATCAATTCATTGCTATTTGCTAAATTTCCATCGATATTAAGTGGAGTATTTTTATCTTTCTATCTATACTTATAATAAATCTGTAGAGAGGTCAATTCTGTATATGATATATATTTCCAAAATAACTATCAGGGGGTGATTAGGGATCGATACTGATGCCAAAAATGCAATTAGTAAAATTTTTGTCTGTCTGTCTGTCTGTATAACCGTTATAGAAACAAAAACTACTCGACGGATTTTAACGAAACTTGGTACAGTAATTTTTCATACTCCTGTGCTGGTTATAGTATACTTTTCATCACGCTACAATTAATAGGAGCAGAGCAGTGAAGGGAAATGTTGGGAAAACGGGAGAAGTTACTCCATTTTTTAAGCTTCCGTCGCGTGTGCAACCTTAATGGTTAAAGCTACACAGAAATCATGTATGACGGAAATGTTCTCCTTAAGATTATGTAAAAAATATCCCACGACAGCATGTGTCTATCTTTTATGGTTGACTCACAATAACACGTGTAAGTCCCGATAGCTTAGCAGTTCGAAGCTTTCTCATTATATTTGTCTACTCTTACGTTTATAACACTCTCAGTCATCCCTAATTAAAAAAGTTAACATTATTAAATATTCCATAAAAAGAATCATAGAAATCGGTATAGAAACACCAAAGTTATACATGAAATACGCTAATAATAAGCCATCATGCGTGAATACTGAATCATGCTATAAGGATTATTTTTGTATATATATAGGGTCGCGAACGCACAGGCAGGCAGCTTGCTTGGCACCTAGAGGCTAGCGAATCACCTAGCGAGTAGCTTCGTAAAACGAACATTCTCGAACGTTCGCGACCGGCTCCATTTTTGAAGTCCGAAATCCACGCGGGCGAAGCTGCGAGCGGAAGCTAGTTTATGTATAAATCATTTGAAATTTTAGTTTTCTGGGTTCCGTACCTCAAAAGGAAAAACGGAACCCTTATAGGATCACTTTATTGTATGTCCGTCCGTCTGTCAAGACCCTTTTCTCAGGAACTCGTGGTGGTATTAAGCTGACATTTATATCAAATGCTCAGGTCTACTGTCCCTTGGAGCTATGAAAAAATCAAACTTCTAAGCCAATTCAATCAAAACATACAGCCGTTTATTATTTTTACTGGTCCATTTCAGTAAAGCTCTTACATTGGACCTTATTTTTACAAGGGCCAACAGCTTTAATTTGAACAGCTTTCCATGACTACAACGTATCACAAATATTGATAAGAACTGAAACCAAAATGTCAAATTCAAATCAATTATGTACTTGTTTACAGTATAAATGCTAGGGCTATATCGATGTAGGGCCATGATAGCCCCATCAAAAATATACGAAGTAGCTTGGTATTGCCATACGTATGGTAAGTGAGATATCCTATCAGAAACATCTGCTCGGTTGCCGGCTTACGCAATTCAAATTATCTCAAATTCTCAGCATTAAATACAAAATATAAATCCGGACAAGTTCGAGTCGAATTCACGCACCGAGGGTTCCGTACGAACTTGTAGGGAATGCCGTTTATTTGCCGTTCGATCTTTAAATACGGTTATTACACCAAACAAATATAATAAGTTTGTACTAGTAAATTCGCTTTTTTTATTCAGTACATATTTACGGTTTTGAGATTCTTGCTTTATATATGCCGTAGGATATAGTTTTGTTTTTTGGCAAATAGGATGATTGTAGGTCACTGATAAGTACTTTATAGAATTTAAATCCCGTGTAAAATCGCAAAATATGCGACATCAACGATCATATCTTTCGTTCACGTTGACTCAAAGTTTAATTTTTTCACAGCTAAAATATTATTTGTTATATTTTAACTTGATACCGCCAAGCGTTCCTGAATAAAACAGTATTTGACAGACTGACAAAATATGATCTTATAAGATGATCTTAGAAGTGTTCTTTTTCAACCCTAAAAATATCTCAATTTCTCAGCATTAAAATACGAAATAAAAAATTAATTATTCTTAATTATTAATATCGTCTAAGTAACGCGGTAGGTACGTGATTAATATTAATACAATATTCCATTTGCGATTAAATCGCTGAAATGCTATCGTTATCTCTGTTTACCCACCTGACTAAAACTTTAGTAAACATTATAAAAAATGGTATCATCCAGATAGCTTAATGTTTTTTATCGTGAAATTAAGAGGGAAATCATGTTTGTGTTAGATAAAATGAGTTTGAATTGCGCTCAACGCAAAAATATATAGATAAGATAGCACACAGAATGAATAATTTATGCTATAAGTTTGACAAAATGGTTGCTATATAGATGTTCCCACGATACATTTTATAATTAAAATTGTTTTTTTATGCGAGCGTTTATAAAAACTTTTGAAATTAATCATTAGGAGTAATTCCAGTATTATGTAAGCAATAAAAGAGAGGAGGTCTATGGTTCGCTAATTTTGCGATGGTGGACGGAGAGGTGTTAAATGTGATTTAGCAATAATTATTTAATTGTTTTTTTTTTTGGATAAATAAATAAAAATAAAGAAATTTTGTAATAATTATAACTATGCTTAAATATGACGGCGACGATAGCCTAGTTGGGTATGGAACGGACTGCCGAGACGAATGTCCGCAGGTTCAAATCCCAAGGGCACTCACCTCTGACTTTTCTAAAAAATCATTTGTGTATTCTTTGTGAATTTATCGTTCGCTTTAACGGTGAAGGAAAACATCGTGAGGAAACCTGCACATCTGAGAAGTTCTCTATAGGAATTTCGAAGGTGTGTGAAGTCTACCAATCCGCACTAGGCCAGCGTGGTGGACTAAGGCCTAATCCCTCTCAGTAGTAGAGGAGGCCCGTGCTCAGCAGTGGGCAAGTATATAATACAGGGCTGATATTATTATTATTATTATGCTTAAATAAGCATGGGAGACCTTTGCTTACTTTTGCTGACAAGGAGGTTAAAAATACTAAAATCCTAACCCGAACATACTTATTCTCCCATACTAATTAGGAAAGTATTACTGGAGACAATTTCCTTAAATGTAATTATGAAAAATAATAAAACATATACCGTATGTCTAAAAGTTAAGAAACTCAAGCTAGACTTAAATTATAAATAGTAAGTGTTAAAGTTGGCGTCTGCGTGATACGTAACCGATAGTGTCTTTTAATTCTTGTTTTAGGAGCCTTGTACGTGTCTATATTACGACAATGTCGCTCCAACTTGTGAGCTTTTTTTATTTTTATACTTATCAGCCTACAACTGTCCACTGCTGAACATAGGCGTCCCCTAGAGCGCGCCACGCTGCTCGGTCGTCCGCACTCCTCATCCAACTTCCACCGGCGATCCTACGAATGTCGTCGGACCAACGGGTCGGAGGTAGTCCTACGCTACGCTTACCGAGACGCTGTCTCCACTCTAGGACTCGTCTGCTCCAGCGGCCATCGGTCACTTCAGAGCTATGTCCGTTACTTTGGTTCTCTCACGGATAACCTCATTTCTGGTTTTATCCGCGAGAGAGACACCTAGCATATTCTATACGTGCACAGCTAAGTGACCACTGCACCTGATGGTAAGTGGAGTGGGGTCCAATGGAATGTCGACTACCGAGAAATGATTACCCTTCGACAGTTGACACAATTATGCCTGTTAGAACTGGATACACAGATTGATCCCGAAGTGTAATGGGTTCCAATGGAATGTCGACTACCGAGAGACGATTATCCCTCGACATTCGACAAATTATGCCTGTTAGAACTGGATACACAGACTGATCCCGGAACGCGACACTTACGTAGGCCACTATGGCGGGTTTTAACACCTTGTGTACGGTGGTCGCTATACCTAAGCGATAGTGTATTTTATTCCTTGTTTAAGGATCCTTGTATATTATGACTATGTCGCTTTAACTTATTTTTAGCTATGAGTAATGACTATACCTATTAAGAAAACCTGACTCAACAACAACCCAGAAGTAAACATTCATTTCAACGTATTCGAAATTCATTAAGCATTGGTATTATTCGGAGGCATGCAGTAAATATCATTGATACGACTGCGAACAATTTTAATAATTCATTTCAAAATGGTTAATTGCATGCGGTAATTAAATTATTATTAATACAATCAACAATTAACGCTTTTGAATCTTGATTCTGTGAGTAATTTTTTTGAAAATAAATCTTGACGCTACTAGACGTTACGTTAGCAACTTCAACAAGTTGCTTCATAATAGTGTAGTGTTGCTCGGCAACAAGTTGACCGCGTTGCGACACTCTTAAACCTTTAATTACTACGTCAACTCGACATAAGATATTCCAACAAATACATTTTTCAAAATTAATTGAGTATCATCAAATGATGTACCTATTAATTTTGACTTAGTAAATTAATTGACATTTCAACTGAAATTAATATGAGAGGATATAATAAATCCAACATGTTGTGACAGATCATTACAATTAAACAGAAGCAATCAGACGAATTAGATACAGCCAATCAAAAGTTTATAGACCTTCACACAAATTAACCAATTTAATTAGAGCACTGATTGAAATTTGACGCATTTTAATGCATTCTACTCTATTTGATGTATATTTATAACGATATAACGGAATAGTGATTCCATATAGTGTCGTGTTCCGGGATTAGTCTGTGTATATCCGGTTCTAACAGGCATAATTGTGTCGACTGTCGAGGGTAATCGTCTCTCGTCAGTCGACATTCTTTTGGACTCCACTCCACTTACCATTAGGTGTAGTGATGTGACTTCACCGTGCGCGTATAAAAAAATCAATGACAATTATTCTTACAAGAATCCTATTCATTATAAGGTTTATCCATATCAGAAATCGACTTCTATTTAATTAGCACTAGTTTCCGGCCATCTTAGTTAGATATTTATTGAGATACAACAATATTAGCCAATCACAACGGCCCTATGGCTACGTACTGCGAAGCCATGCCGTTAGCACTGAGAAACAGACTTGTTATCATAGCTTTACTCTGTCCTTAGATAAAAAACGTCTATGAATAAGGAGGATTATCTATACATTTTAATTAGATCTAATTTCGTATATAACATTTCGGTTCAATTTCCTTAGCATAATTCTCACGAGTTCTTAGGAGGGGAAATTATAAGTAAAGTATATCATTTTTAACGGAAAAGTTATTACTTACTTGATCAGGAATAACACGACTAACCTGAAACAGAAGAAAGTACTAATTAGACTTTTTTAGAAATTCAATAGTCAATTAAAAATCTTAAACATTTTTATCTAGAGATGAATAAATTTTTTCTGTTACATTAATATCCGTCTCAACTAGTAAATCATATTTAGACGTAAGATGTATTGGCAAAATTTCAAAATTACATACAGAAAGTAGCTGGCAGTTATTTGAAAATCAAGATAAGGAACAATAGCATATTTAAAAAGAAATTATCTATCATCAGTGTATTTACAAAGGCTGCTCGAGCTAGTATTACAACAGAAATGGACTACTAAACTTACATTAAGAACTTAATCTTTCTTTATTCGTCTTTAATAATAATAATAATATCAGCCCTGTATTATATACTTGCCCACTGCTGAGCACGGGCCTCCTCTACTACTGAGAGGGATTAGGCCTTAGTCCACCACGCTGGCCTAGTGCGGATTGGTAGACTTCACACACCTTTGAAATTCCTACAGAGGAACTTCTCAGATGTGCAGGTTTCCTCACGATGTTTTCCTTCTCCGTTAAAGCGAACGATAAATTCACAAAGAATACACACATGATTTTTTAGAAAAGTCAGAGGTGTGTGCCCTTGGGATTTGAAACTTGCGGACATTTGTCTCGGCAGACCGTTCCACACCCAACTAGGCTAAAGTCTTTAAAAATCAAATTATTTTTGGCACTACCAATACTTAAAACCGATGACAAAACCATAAGTCATAAAAAGATCATCGTAAAATCCTCAGTTTAATTAAAAAACAATTACGAAACATCGTCACGGTAATATCTGAGTATATCATAAAATATCCAATTTGTCAGAAGCGACATAAAATACACAATCCGCGCGAGATCGCAGCGGGGTGTGTCCGCGATAGAAATCAACTTAACGTGCTGTTCCGTAAATCACCACAGACTACAGTAGACTAGAGAGCGACACTTAATCTATACATACAAAACGAAGTCCTCTTTTCTGTCTGTCTGTATGTTATTGATTTTCTCAAAATCTACAGAACGGATTTTTATGTTTTATGGAGATAGTTTAGGACCTTGGAAGGGTTATAGACTTTCTATCCCGGGAAAATATATAAAGGGATTTTTATTCCGGAATTCCGGCCGCGGGCGAAGCCGCAAGCAAAAGCTAGTGGGGGCATAAAAACTCGTCAATTCTGCATTTGATAACTTTTGGCAATGCTATAAAATAAAATCAAATTATTTTCACACACTATTATTTCTATTCGGTGGTTTGTTGAAAAGTTTAGGCATGATTTATTGCTTTTTAAATCATAGCTCAGTTAGATTGTTAAACCAATTTAATATGTAGAAATAAAATCGCCAAGAGCGATTGCCATCCCTGAAATAAATCTAGAGTTTTTAAATTTAAACGTAAAGATCTTATAATTCGTCCATGCTTTAAACTCGTGGGGTCGTAGTCGACAGCCAGCGATGTATGGAATTGTACCTTTAGGGTTCTATATTGTACATCTGTCATATATACCTGTTAATCAACACATTGATAGGTAAAATATATTGTTCAGAATTTCGACTTCAATTAAATATTGTTTCTTTCTTGTATTATCTTACAAAAGAATTCCAAACTTGTTGGTGGTAGGATATATTTTATATCCGCCCGGACTGCGACGACCGTACACCATGTGTTAAAACCCGCAGGGGCGGCTATGGATGTAGACTTAGACATTTCCGTCAGAGGAAGCTCGCAGTCGTCCCTAATGCGCCGAAGAGGGCCACCGCGGAGTTTTAGTTGGTATGCCGTGCGTTGTATATAGGTTAGGAACTCGGCCTGGCGGTCGCCTGAAGGTCGACATCAAATCCGGGCGGCGCAACGCCGGGTCGTAAGGCACGGTGACCCCAACATAACCGCTCAGTCGCCCCCCACGAAGGCTGGGCGGTAGTCATAAGACACTAGTGTTGCCCAAATTCAGTCTTGGTCTTGCAGTCTTGGTCTTGTTCTTGCGTTTTTGCAAGACCAAGACCAAGAACAAGACCGCGTATTTTTAGCAAGACCAAGACCAAGACTGACCGTGCAAGACTTGAGCAAGAACAAGACATAGCCTGCAAGACTCTTGCGTCTTGCAGCTAGGACTTAGCGCTATTTCACTGAGTAGTTAGGTGTAACAGTTCGGTGTATAGGTAGGTACGCTTAGGAATTCTATGAGACGCAAAAACCTGTATCAAAGAATATGAAAAACTGGACCTATGCGCATTACGACTAATACCATAAACATAGCGAATAAAAAAATATCTATTAAAATCAAACTGAGTGCATGCATAGCTATGTTTTAACCATCGGCACTTTGATAATGCGGCATCAAAGGTTTTGTACTTACTTCTTAAAGAAATTTGCCGCTTTTCGGAAGTACATGGTTATGATACACGCGCCGGCGGCTTCTTTTGAAATCTAAAACAATCGTTGCCGCCACGCCGAAATCATAACATTTGACACTATTTGATTGCCGCCATAGGGCGTAGGTATACTCATGCAAAATAATTTCGAATTTTAAGAGTAAATAAATAAATTTCTTATAAGTTGAAGGTTCAATCTCTTTCTAGACAGATAAGTATTGTTCTTTAAAATACAGTCAAGTTATTGTAATTAATTTGTTTTTTTACATGTTTTAGCAAATGTAAGCTTATAAATCATAAATGTTTATTAAGAAACAGTTACTTCCATGGAAAACGACATATAGGTATATTTATTAATCTGCTTGATCTTTACTATGGCTATGTTAATTCAAGCTCACAATGTTCCAATTCTAATACGTTTTTCTAAGATTTAAAGTAAACTTTAATAAATAGTAATAGACTAATAGGTAATTGCAAGACTTGCAAGACTCTTGCTGCAAGACCAAGACCAAGACCAAGACTGGGAGCGCAAGACCAAGACCAAGACCAAGATCAGGTGTATTGGCGCAAGACCAAGACCAAGACTGGCTAAGTCTCGTCTTGTTCTTGCATTTGGGCAACACTATAAGACACTTTCTCCGCGAAAACAAAAAAGGTGTTAAAACCCGCCATAGTGGCCCAAGTGTGTCGTGTTCTAGGATCAGCCTATGTATATTCTATTCCAATGAGCCGGAAAAACTGTGTACACTGCCGAGGGTTGATCATCTGTCGTCAGTTGACATTGTATGGACCCCACTCCACTTACCATCAGGTGTAGTGTGGAGCACTTTGACGTGGCCATATAAAATAAAATACTCTAAAAATCATTGCCTAATAAGCGGCGATAGCCTAGTTGGGTGTGGAACGGACTGCCAAGACGAATGTCCACAGGTTCAAATCCCAAGGACACACACCTCTGACTTTTCTAAAAAATCATGTGTATATTCTTTGTGAATTTATCGTTCGCTTTAACGCTGAAGGAAAACATCGTGAGGAAACCTGCACATCTGAGAAGTTCTCTATAGGAATTTCGAAGGTGTGTGAAGTCTAGCAATCCGCACTAGGCCAGCGTGGTGGACTAAGGCCTAATCCCTCTCAGTAGTAGAGGAGGCCCATTCTCAGCAGTGGGACAGTATATAATACAGGGCTGATATTATTAAGCGGTCGACGATGATAAATTTCAAAATTTCTATTTAGTTGAAAAAGACGAGCGTTCGTAGAATTTTGTATCGCCCTATTATCTTGACTGTTAAAAATAACCTTTTCATCAATCAGTCTTCAATATAGATTTTCCTGTAGATTTAATAATAGCATTTCCTATAAATTTTTAAATAGGATAAAATATTTATAGAATAAATATAGTTTGAGAAACACTAATAAAATTAAATTAAAACATCACTGAACCAATATTATGCCTATTTATCTACTAGATCATAAAATATAACATGTATCATATTTTTTTTTATATTGTTTAAATTTATTACAGTGTATAAAACAGTAAAAATAATTCGTCAGAGAATAGTTTTGTTTAAACAAACACACAGTATCCAGTTTTAATAACAAAACTTTTCCTATTTAAACCAATAAATCCCGCAATCAAACTAACCTAAAAATGTTAACCAACGCAATAACACTTCATCATGAATTATCGTCAAACCGATGTCGAAAACTTAGGGCCGGTGTCAACGCTGCCTCCCGCCGCGTCCACGAATCAAAAACCAACACAACCCATACATTATTTATAATAAATTAACTATCAGATCAAGTTATTGCCTCGGCCCAGTTTTCATTTTGTAATACATAAGGGATTATATATAATTAATTCTATATATCGTATATTTATTTTAATATTCTTCTTAATGTGCTCTTTATATCGGGATTAAACGTTGTTTAATTTATTGCTATTTGTATCTAATACGTTTAGCAAACGGTCCATAAAATTACGCATTAAGGCAATGGAAACATTAAAGTTAATACGATTTGGATAATTATGTCCGTTTGTGTGTATTCGGCATGAATAGATTAATTATACAAATCATGCCAAATATTTAAAAGCCGGTTAGATGCCTACATCCTTTGGCGCCTTAGATATTCGAAATTTTAATTGGATGTTATTTAAAATACGTATTAGATAAATATATTATTATTTTACATATTTTTTTCCGCTTTTGAGTTATTCCAAACAATCAATGTTTGTAATATTGACATAAATGCATCGCCAATTTGAAGTAATCTTAGATGTTGATTTATTTCTAAAATCTTATACAAACCTGCGGTACACACATCAGTTTTTATCTATAATTAAAGCATCATCGAAAATGTATATGGTTTTGTGGAAAAATAATCTATAAGTAATTGTTAATACTGTAACCTATCATAAACTAAAACGTACCATAGTACCAATGTCACTAATGCAAGTACGCATTCAAACATAAACACACACATTGTCAAACATAAAAATAGTAAATTGAATTGTCATAAACGCATTTGTCATTCGACGGCACATTTCACGCCCTTAAGCCGACATAAAGAATTCACACGAAAAGTAGAAAGTCAATTAAGTCCAATTTATCACCAATTCGTATGAATGAGTTCGAAATATTATATACGACGCATCGGATTACCATCACTGCGACGATTTGATCGAATTTAGAAACGTTTACTGTAAACTAGTTTTTACCCGCAGCAACGCTTGACGGAATTGATTGTATTTCCTGACTAGAAGAATAAAAAAACATATATTGCGATAAAATACGAAACTAATATCTCGTACAAACAGCGTTAACTTGAAAAATCAAAAAAACTAAATAGGTGCCCGCAAAGCAGGTTTATTAATTTTCTAGTCAAGCTAGTAAAGCTTATTATTATGAATGGGCGGATTTTAATGTGCTAATTAACTGGTACAAAGCTTTGGAAAGGAGAAATGTCTTTTAAAAAAAAATTAAACGTAAAAAAATCAACTATAACATTGGGTGTTAAATTTACTGGCAGTACAACAGCTTCAACAAAAAAACAACAATAAAATAATAAAAACAATAAATAAGTATCTATTTAAACCAAAAAAAAAAACTAAAACTATACTACAAATGTTTAGCAACTTCTCTTATATTGTATGTACGTGTTTATAGATAACTGTGGTCATTTTTAGCAACTTAATGGTTAGTTTCATGGCATTCTACTCTACAAAACTTATTCTTCATAGCACAATTGTTAAATATGACGATTTTTGGCTTTAAATGACTGATCATGTTGATAAATTCCACACGATACAATCCCAAAAACTCATTCAAAGTAAATCAGTAATTTGACATATCATCCCAACAAATAAATGTATTTACATTTAATGTATTCAACAACTTATAACCTCTCAATTTCAGTAGTTCAACGCACAGAAGTGACAAGTTCACAGTTTTTATTAGAATCATCTCTACATAAATTATTCCAAGTTTGTTTTGCATTAATAGCTGGGCGGAGTCGCGGATGACAGCTAGTTTCATGGTAATCACCGATTTAGCCGCAGTTTTATATCCGATAGCAATATGTTATGTCGTCCAAATATTATCATATTAATACTCTCGGTTCGCATTCTAAAACTTAATTATTTTTTACATGTTCATCCGAATGAATTATAGTTAACGTTTGGAATGTAGCGCATGGTTACACGTTCATATTAAAATATTATTGTTTTTATTATGTTTTTGGACAGAAAATCTATATAAATCCTTCCTAGACGAATTTCGGTCATGGTGGCCAATCTCAACGGAGATCAGCCAGGTACGCAAGATATATTATAGGGCATTAGTGTATGCGCAAACATAGATGCACTTTTTATTTGTTCACTCTCATTGTTCGGTGAGACAGCAAGCCGAAATGACCGGAGAGAGATCAGGCGCAGGACCAACGGCTTTACGTGCTTTCCGAGGCACAGGGGTATCACACCTCCAACTTCCTGACTCTGAACGGCGACTGACTAATTTTTAAGATAGAAAAACCCAGTGACTATTATTTTTGTGTCGACCCGGGACCCGAATCCAATATCTCAAAGCGGTAGTCGTACTTATACCGCATACGCATTTCAACAACGCCAACGAGGCAGTAAAAAAATCTATATAGGAGCTATGTAGACCGATGAAAATAGGACAGTTTTGTTTCTTAATAATGTAGGTACCTACCTACTTTCTCGGCAAGAAGTAAACAACGTCTACTCGACGCTTTAGTGAGGAAAAATTATACTGATTATAATGAATGAAGAAAATTTTTAAAATATTTTCTTATTTCATATTATTACTATCTTTTGCTCGCAATTTTAATACGCGTAAAAGAGTTTTCACGAGATAAAAAGTAATCCATGTCCTTTTAAAGGTCTCAAACTATCTCCATACCAAATTTCATAGAATTCCGTTTGGTAGTTTTTGAGTTTATCGTGTTTAGACAGACAGGCGCGGCAGGGGACTTCGTTTTATAATAAGTAAGGATTTTATCGAAATGAAATGAAATGATTTATTTGAATCTGTAAAATGTGATACATTATTTAGATTCCTTCAATATTAACTCTACCACCAGTTCGGAAAGCAGGTCTCACCAGAAAAGAACGGGCAAGAAACTCTGGTGTTGCTATTTTCAATATCAGTTTAAGGTAAATACTACAATACATGATTAGGAGAAAGGAGAAAAAAAATACAATTGGTTTTTTCATTGACTGCCTCGGTGGCGTAGTTGTATTGCATGTCCGGTACAATAGCGCTCTGAGGTCCTGGGCTCGAATCCCGGGTCGGGCAAAGTGATATTTGGGTTTTTCTGCTCATTATCAGCCCGGAGTCTGGAATTTGTGCCCGATATGGCGATATGCTCGCCCCCTATCACATCATGGGACGGAACATACTTGGCGAAAAGTGGGTGCCCTAGTTGCGCCTCTGCATACCCCTTCGGGGATAAATGCGTAATGTTATGTATGTATGTATGTATGGTTTTTTCATAGTGTTCATTACCGTGTGATATTGTAAGCAAGCGGTTAAATTTCATCCTACTTGACCGCTTTGGGCCCTTCTTCTCCACAATTACGGTAATGGACAGGTTTGAGTTATGTAAACACAGCTCTAACTGACCGACGGAGGTTTAACCCACCCGGTGCCAAATATACCCGGTTTTATAAATATACCCGGGTTCTATATATTCCCGGTTGAAAAACTTTCCATTCGTTTTGCTTTTTATTCTTATTTCCGTCTACGATGTTTTGAAACGAGAAAAACTATAGATTGATGCTCGAAATGAACGGAGTGGACCTTTGCAGTGGTCAGCTAAATTACTGCGCGGATAAATTAAATTGGTAGAGGACAAAAAAAACAGTATTTTATTTATACGGTATCGACCTCAATGAGCCTGTTGGTAAGTGAAGTTTAATAGAATATCAATTGACGAGTGATGATTAGCCCTCGATAGCCGACACAATTATGCCGGCCTGTTGGAACCGGATATACGCAGCCTGATCCCAGCTTACGTGCCACTACGGCGGGTTTTAACACCTTGTGTTCGGTGGTCGCTATCCGGGCGGATATAAAATATTTTGATAACAGTTCAAATAAATATTATAAACTCATGGCACCATAAATGGCAAAACATAGCATCATAAATACTTACTATAGTCTAGTGTATACTATTTTAGTTAGACCGATGATTTTAGATGCTTTCTTAATGTACCTACAAAGTTGTACAGAAGCCTCGGACCACAAGACCATCACTCAACTGTCTGTTTAAACTTACTGGATACTAATCGTACTTAATACAATTATTTAAGTAAAATTCTATTACTGTACATAAAATACCAAAAGCCCGAATAAGTTACATAAAACCAGAAAATAAAAGACTTTATTTATAGGCACTGGTTCGTTACGATTTTATTACATATGGATTTAATATCAACAAACTAACGGGCTGTTGGACAAATATTTATGTAGTTAATAGTAAAGCGACCAAATATACAAGATCCTTCAGTGTTTCATTTCTTAAGACTTACTTAGACCAAGTTATATTGGATGGCCCAAAATATTCCAATTGAGGAAGAGCTTTAATCGCCTTTGATTATGGGCGTGTTGAAGATCAAATTATATTGGTTAAAATTATGGGAGTAACTTCTTGTAAGAATTTTTTAAAATTAATTCCGCATGGAAACTATTACCTTATATTAATAGTGTTAAGGGCATAGGTTGTTTAACATTATGGACAAATGTTAATGGCAGTGAAATTGTTTGTTTTTTTAAGTTTGGAAAGTATAGCGTGAGAATATTTTAATAGTTTTATTAAAACGGCACTATCGCGTTTTCACGTGGTTCGGCGACAATTTGATGAATTAACTTGATTTTTTTGGTAGTTAAGATAGTGTTTAAAGTTAAAGATTTTTAACCAAAAAAAGGAGGTTATCAATTCGACATGAATGTTATTTTTTGCTATTTTCTAATCTATTGTTTTTTACGGTCTTAGTAATAATCTTATTTTTATTATTAATTAAAAATAAAACTATTTTTCGGATTTTATATTATAATTTAATCTCCCAACGTTTCGAACACTGCAGCCTTCGTCGCCACGGGGCGGACTCATCGTGAGGAAATTATAATAAAAATCCGCGATAAAATCCGTACAATAGATTTATTTTAATGTACATTCGCGTAAACATAAGAAATCATTATATCTACGGTTGAAAGGCTAATTGACTCAAACGACATTTTTTTACGACACTAAATTTCATACATATTTAAAATCAGCTTCTTTTCTATTTTTTTTTAACCTACTTATTTTTTTTTAAACAAAATGTCGCTTAATTCAGACAGCATCGATTTTTCTTTTATTATTCTGAATGTAAAAATGGTTAAATTTTCAGATGTTGTATAAAGACTATTTTAAGAGATTTCATGTAATTAGTTTTAATTTACAGATATAAAAAAAAATATAACCCTCCTTTTTTGAACTCGGTCAAAACCGCGTGCAAATCCTAAATAATTGATGCTATTTATAAAATAGCCCTAAATATTTTCCACAATAAATTACGCATTTCTCGACCGTTACAATATAAACTGCGTAACAAAAGGAAGCCATTTTGTTATTAAGTCCCCATAAATGATTACGAGTAGACGAAACTACTCAAACATAATATGAGGGCGCACTCAAAGTAATTGGTCGATAGGATGGCTTTTCTTGACCACCGAAAAAACATAAAACAAAAACATTTTAGGAAACATACCACACATGTTGACTGATAACAGATAGGTATTTAGACGTTATTAGTGATCCTAACTGTTTTAATTGTCTTTAAAGTATACATCATAATCCACGAAAAAAAAAATAAAAAATACCTTTATTTTATTTAATAGAATGAAAT
Source organism: Manduca sexta (assembly GCF_014839805.1). Taxonomy (NCBI): domain Eukaryota; kingdom Metazoa; phylum Arthropoda; class Insecta; order Lepidoptera; family Sphingidae; genus Manduca; species Manduca sexta. The sequence goes on from NC_051119.1 coordinate 9,122,446, forward strand.
GGTATTTATTAACATTTTATTTCTTCGTTGTCTGAAATAAAGTTACGTTTTGATAAAGTCAAACTAGAGTGAGCTAAATGGAGATTAATAGATTTAGAAATACAATTAGGTAGCATTGATAGAAATGAACCCCTGTGTATATATTTTTTTATGTGCCAGTATAGACAGACGAGCTAGCGGCCTGATAGTAAGCCGCCATCGCAGCTCATGGACTCGGTGATGCCAAAGACACAGACAAGCCGCTGCCTAACGTAGGGAGTATGAATAATACTCATTTTATTATGCTCTCTCACGTCTCCTTCTCTTAACCACGAAAACACCATTTTATTTCCAACTTATTTAACTATTATTACTATTAGTTATTTAACTGCATACTAAAAAGTGGTATGTGATTTCACAATCCACATTACAGCCAAAGTTTATACGAATGTAGCTCATAGAAGTAAAGTTCGCAATCTGCATGCCAAGGGGGTTCGTGACCACGCCTATCAACACAGTCCGCCCCTGCCCATAACGGCTCTCCAATGTAATTGTGAAACTTTTGACGCAAGCGGCCCGGCCAGCAATTAGTCTGAGTTGCCCAGTTGTTCGTCTGTTTCAGTTTGTTTGCCAAAATAACCAACTGAATCGCTATAAATGGCACACGTTAATTATTATAAACACATTACATACAGGGCACAGATAGGCACTAAGGTCAACATGTTGAAATCCTTTGATTTACAAACGTAGTAATGTTTAATTGCCTTAATCAGTGGGGTTAGAATTTCACAAAATATTAAATATACTACTTGTGTAGTTATTTTCATATTTATTTACAGTCCAGGTATGATTTTATGTGAGTCGATTTTATCTAAGGTAGCAGTTTTCGTGCTTATATTTAGATATAAGCACGAAAACTGCTACCTTAGATAAAATGGTTAGCCATACAAACAAACAATGACGCTTTCATTCCAGAAGGGGTAGGCAGAGGTGCATCCAGGATACCCAATTTTTGCCTGTGTGTTCCGTCCCATGATGTGATAGAGGGCGAGTCTATCGCCATATCGGGCATAAACGCCAGACTTCATGCTAATACTGAGAATCAAAACCCAATATCACTTTGCCAGGCATTCAAACCCAGTATTAAGAGCGGTGTACCACACACAATACAACCACGACACCAACACAATAAAGTATCTACCAAATTTAAAAACTCGCATCTTTAATATTAGAATGATGGCATACTTTACAAAAGTTTAAAGATCTTTTATCACGAATCTATTCACTCGAAACTCTCAATCTGATTTCAATACAGGTGTCCAACAATAAATAACTCATGTAAAATATATTGCCATATAAAACTAACGCGACATATAACAAAATCGATACATCAATGGTGGACGAACTAATCAAATTACAAATCGATGTTTAATTAAGTGGCCCGCGCGAATAATCGTCCACCATTCACATATATCGATACGACGATGCATTTAAATCGATGTATTTGCATTAAACAACAGTTTTGTTTTTCTAAACTCGGACATAAGTCACAAACATTTGGTAGGTAATAAATTTTATATTGGTATCGTAAGAGTTGACCCTTAGACCTTTATGAAACTTTTGTTTTAATAGAGCTATATTTTTATTTCTGTGTGGGTGGAAGGTGACAGTACGAATTTGAAAAAAAAATATGATACAATCTTTTTAAGTCTTAATAAAACTGGTACACATTTATTAAAACTATTGTCTTAAACAAAACAATATTTATTTATTATTATTATTTTGTAACTAAACATGTACTTGTCACCTAATTTGAAAAAGTTGTATACTCTATTTGGATTCTGACTAGCCATTAGATCCACTGTAATGTAATTTAGATTATTATTGTCAGGAATCTGTTTAGTGTATCTTTATAAATAAATAAATAAATTGATGAAACTCTGAGTTGCGAATGCGAATCGGATTGCGTATCGGCCGACAAGTGGATGGGCTCGGCTTAACAAAAGCGTCAAATCATTTTAAAATAACTAAACCCGACCAAGAAACGAACCCGAGACCGCAGCAAGACAGTATGTCGAACGCAATATAACTATGTAGTGACAAATTATATTTTGTTAAATTTACCGCCGAACCGTTGCAAGGGCAGGAATTCTTGACAACCAAACGCAACATGATGAATTTTCCAGAACACGGTCATATGTAACAATATTTGTGGCAAGAAATGAGTGCACTAGTTCCAACTCCGTCTGCTATGTCGGGGATAAAAAGAGGTGAGTGTGTTCACATAACATAATCAAATTGATTCACTGATATTATAAGCAATTAAAAATATGATACATGTACTAAAAATAAATCAAAGTCAACGAATTTAGTTATTGATCTAAATACTAATGGAGTTATAAGACGGCTATTTATTTTGGTAGACAATTTATTTAGCTCGATATTATTACCAATCTATAACACATTGTAGACCTTTCATTTGTAATAAGATGTATTTATTTTCTTACATAACATACGATATAAATTTTCGGGGTTATAAAAACGTAATGTCACACCCAAATTTCATCATCTATGCATGGTCCCTGGTAGAGAGCGAAACTAGTTCCATTTACCGAGAACATTTCTAAGGGACTCCGGGTTCATACTGAACAGAAACACTTAATATTACCCAACACGGACATCGACTCCGGGACCTCAACAGGACATTCGTACCGAAACAACTACGTCACAGAAGCAGTCAATGTTTATTCTTACAAGATCACGGCGAACCAAGAAAGGTTCTATACAATAAAATGAGTCTTTACATTTTCCCCTAAAAATGCCTGTCATCAATCAAGTGAGCGGTTAAATAATTTCTGGAATATGCTTAAAAACATTTGCTGTGTCAATCCCTCATTGAGGTGGGTTTCAACTTGATATTGCTTTGAATGACGAAACGTGCTTGCTATTCGCCTGATGGTAAGCGATACGACCGCCCATAAACAGTAGATACACAATCCAATATCTTGAATTAAAAAGGAATCTTTTGTATTCCACTGCGCTCGCCATTCTGAGACATTAGATTTTAAGTCTTATTATGTCCCGAAGCTACACTGGCTGCAATGTCCTTCAACTTGATTTTATTATATTACAAACATAACTCCGTAAAACAACTAACTAATGAATCGTAAACTGAAGTAAAAGCGTCGTGTGGAAGTCAGAAGCAATAAACCCAACGTTTTTTCTGTTTGTTCATTTCAATACGCACTCACCCTCGTCCGGGTTTTATTGACTTAACGATAGGTCTAATTACATGTTTCTGTATTTTAACTAAATTGACATTGATTTTCTAAAGTTTTTAGAATATAATTTGGTATAGATCATGTTTTTTTCTTTTTTTTTAAGCTGCTTGAATTACTAAACGAGCTAGCCGTTCGCCTGATGGTAAACGATACGACCGCCTATTAACAGTAGATATACCATCCTATATCTTGAATTACAAAGTATTATTTGGTATTTCACTGCATTCGCCATCCTGAGGAAACCTACATACCTGAGCATCGTTCATGAGAACTTCGAATGGATTATATTATGTGAAATCACCAGCAAAGGCTAGAATATATTCTGAATTTGAAAACATCATACAAACTACATCAAACACCACACATTAAATCTCATCAGCTACTACAAATATTTAATAAAACTTGATAATGAGATCACCCACGTCAAGTTTAAACGTTTCAAATTTAATATTTGATTAATTGTAACGCGAGACTACATGCTAATCGTCGGCCCACATACATAATCGTGTCGTAACCTACATATGATTTATGATACAAAAACCTTGTGGAATTCGTAGCTAGAGTAAGCATGCGGTTTTGCTAAGAAAAATAATAATAAATACAAATGTGATTTTTCATAACTGACATGAGAAATCGTGCATGTATGTAAAAGTAAAAAAAGACAATCATGATTTCGTTTTTGAGTTTTCAATTCGAATTATAGTTCGAGCTGTTCAAATGACAGTTAACCCATTCCCTGGTAAAATGGACATTACATAACTTCTTTATGATAATGGATATAGAGATTAGAATTCCAGGAAAATTTAAAAATCGTAAAGACTCATAAGGCTGTGTTTTTGATCTCCCTTACTAGGCAACAAATCATACGCAATTTAATTATAACCAGCAAATTGTACAAAACTTTACTAAAACCTACAAAGGAATTATAAACTCCTTAAAAATCAATAATATGACACAGACAGACATAACCACGTCATTCATACGTATATTTGAATTGATTATGTCAAATATTACCATTAACAGACAGGTAGTTAATAACTAAGTTACTGCAATAAATCTACGATAATAATATGCGTGGAAAGCCTGATGACATCGCTTGATACGTTTCACACGTTGTTAATTAGATGTAAAATTTTATCCTAATTTTTTTTAAAAAGATATTTAAACATAGTCATTTTAAAAAAGTAATTAGTGATTTTATTTTCAGAGCTTTAGTAGCAAAAAAGATAAAGGTAGCAACAGCAGATTCATACCAATTCTGTGCTTCCTGTTTGACTTTTCAAGAGATCAAAATTGACAGTAGATCGAGGTGGATAGATGATCTAATAACGCTCACAGGAAGTCCATAGATGCAGGCCGCTTTCAACAGGTCGTAATAAACCGTTGAGGAAGGCCTACGTCCCGACAAGGATCATGAAATTTTTGCTTGACTATATTTTGAACACGCTTATCTCTTAAATTACTGAAATACTTAGATATGAGCAGCTTTATACTTTCTAGTATAACCTACTTTATACACAGATTTATGCAAACCGACTCTAGAAAATCGTACCTTGCCATTATTACGTACGATATTATATGAAATAATAATAAAACGAAAAAATATGGATACAGAACCTCGGTGTGCGTATGCGACTCACTTTAGAACGGTTTTTATGAATTCAAAATATAGTATCAAGAATTATAAAACTTAACAATTTGTATTTAATTAAAATATTCTAGTGCCTGAAATCAAACTTGGCTTTAATCGGGCTAGGTAGCGACCGATAAAGCTTTAGCCACACGCAGTGCTCAGTCTGAGTGGTAGAACTGTGCTATTTTATCTCTCAGTAATTTCTGTTCTTCTCTTTCACCTATTCCAATCCCGCAGCAATCTGGCGTCGATGTACGATTCATTATCAAGTATATTGCAACAATTATATTACCGGACGCATGCCTACAGTTTTTTCCTTCTTGTAGAATATCGTTACTTCCTGTATAACATATCTATGACATGCTGACAAAACTCCAATGCCGTGTCAACAATCTCTCAAGGTATGACATGAGTTTAGCTTTTTTCGATCTCCTTCTCCACTCCTAATACTTTGTTATTTTCGGAAACTTATTTCCAACTCTCTAAAGCTGTATGTGACCAAAATTTAGCACTTGTTTGTGATTCCAGTCTAAAGTCATTCAAGCCAAGTTAGGTTTTCGTCAGTATAAAAAATAATGGAGCTGGGAATTTAAGAACAAAACTTTTGTATTACTTTTACTGTTTTTGGTACTTAAATGAAGTCTCCAGAGGGCTAAAGTTTTCTCATTTATAAGTACGCTTACTCTCAACATTTTTCAAGCGAAATAATGTAAACAAAGACTTGTAAACAATTCTCTTGGGTGCCGCCTAGATAGAGACCACGATACACGTGCTATGAATGGCCCAGACGAGTAAACACCTTTCAGCCTCGTTTGAAGGGTATTTTTTATCCATCTGAACAACGAATCGATCAAGCTACTCATAGAAAGACACACTTTACCGTATAGATAGCACCACGCCCTACACTCGGTCTCTGCATGCAATGCACGCCCATGAAGGACAGTTGGAGCGACCCTAGGCACAATATTAAGTGTGTATACCTCATGATTACCAATTCACATTGAAGCCTATGGTTTTTTAAACGGACACAACAGCGTGTCCCCCCTGCATCTGATGGTAAGTGGAGTACAATCCAACAAAATGTCGACTAACGAGAGATGATTGCCCTTCGGCAGTCAACACAATTACACCGGTCTCTTGGAACCGGATATTCACAGGGCTGATTCCAGAACGCGACATACTTGCGTGAGGCACTGTGGCGGGTTTTAACACCTATGTACGGTAGTCGCTATACGGGTGGATATCAATTATATCTTACCATTAGCAAATATAGATACAAGGCATTATGGCATTTAATACCCATATTTTAAGGTAATTTGTGTGGTATAAAAATATATAAGCCCACGCATTATTGATCAAACGTTTGGTATATCATCATTAAGAACACCCACTCTTTCCCACATTAGATTGTGGGACTAAAAAACTGTCACTAAGGTTTTTCGTTCTAAATCAATACGTACTTACTTTTTAACCAGTTTTTTTCTAAAACTATTTTTAAGCACTATCCTGAGTTCGTCAACTTAAGATAGGCGTTAAGTCTTATTATTGCTAATAATTATACTAACTATAATGAACATAATGCTTGCCCATCGCTGCGTAATAGCATACATACCAAGTAAGAATGTATAAACTGTACCCACAGCGCGACTGGTCGAAGTTAGGACACTTCACTCGCTCTCGAGACCTCTTGTCTGCTCCCTAAATACATTAATTACTCCCTAATAACTAGCTTCAAAATGGCCAACTTGAGCAGCCATACTGCTGACCACGTACAGTCACAAACTACAGTAGCGTGTCGTGAGTGCCAGTTATGCTATTTCATTCATATGGTTGGTTGATGCCGTTGTCCAACAACCCTTCCTTTTCCCAGTGTCTACTCTTTCTTAAAGGTCGACAATGTACCCATTTTTCTAACAGTGTAAGTGTTCTTTAGCGAAGGTACTTAGTAACAGATCTTGCTCAAAGGGATATATTTTATATCCGCTCAGATCTACAGCCCGGGATTAGCCTGTGTATATCTGGTTCACGCAGCCGGGCATAAATATACCCATCTTTCGTCGGTGAAGGAAAACATCTTGAGGAAACCTGCATACCTAAGAAGTCCTCTATAGGAATTTTGAGGGTGTGTGAAGTCTACCAATCCGCACTAGGCCAGAATGGTGCACTAAAGCTTAATCCCTCTCAATAGTAGAGGAAGCAGCCAGCGAGACAATATATTATACAGGTCTGATATTATTATAAGTCTAAATATCCAAAAAGATAAGTACATACTTGTCGCTAGCTTTCTCATCAGCTCTACACAACCTAACCCTGGAATTCCCATTCTTTGGACTACAAGGGTTTCACCCCAAAAGCCGACTCATGCGAGAGTTGCGCTTACATGCATATGCGCTCCCCACGAACTTCTAAAAGAGAGACTATGACGGGGTTATAATCGGTAGGATGGTTTAAACTGGCAAATCTGGCAAATAAATAAAAAAAGGGCAAATGAATTAACTTTGATACCTCTATTCTGCATCATGCTACATCCGATAACAACCAGCATAACTAGACCTATTTTTACTCCTCGCCACTTACGATTTTTTTCTGAAGCAATGAGTATTGTAGCTCTACAACTCTGGCACGTAGATGGAAAAAGTTTGCCACTATAATTGGGACACACTGACGCACCGCCTAACAAACTGCCGTGTTTTATTAACTTTACAAACTAGTTTGCCAAACGTTATAACTTTTCATGATTACATTATTAATTATTTACTCCGAGAATATAGGTATAAAACTGCATTGCAGCTTGCGAAATAAGTGGCTTAATAAGTATGCACTATAATTTTAAATTGTAGGTAGATATTGTAACTTTGACTTTTCGGACACCCAATCTCATGTCTCAGGATGGAGAGCGCAGTGGAATACCAAACAATACTTTGTAATTCAAGGTGTTGGATGGTGTTTCTACTGTTTATTGGCTGTCGTTTCGTTTACCATTAGGCGAACGGCAAGCTCGTTTCTTCATTCAAATCAATGAAAAATATATATATATCCAAGCCCGTCTTGCTATCCATCCGTGCTAGCCGTGTGTCACGTGTTTAATTGCTGAATTACCCCCACCCGCTGTTATAAACGCTGAGCTCCAGCCTCAGTCTCATTTGGTTAATAGTTGACTTTAGATAAATTAGTCCTTTCATCTCCGTATTCATATAATACTGAATACGGAGTATACGTTGATTAACACAAGCGCGTACAACACATTTACATGTTGCGCGTGCGTAGTCTGAATAAACATACGTCAGTTGTCATGGCAACGAAGTGCTCACGCATGAATAAAGTCAGAAAATATAGAAAGACGTAGACCATATTTTGTCGGACTGTATGCGGACTGCGGAGTGGACCTCACACACATATACACAAGCCTTTCACACTCGATGGGGTAGGCAGAGGTGAAACTGGTGCACCTTTTCGAGAGAATTCCATTCCATGGGATAGGAAACGAATCTTCGGCATATCGGGCACAGAATCCAGACTCCGGAATGTCATTGATAGAAAAACGCAATATCACTTTGCACGGAATCTTTGATCCGGAATTCAAACCCAGGATCTCACAGCGCTGCCGTACCGCGTATGCAGTACAACTACGACACCGAGACAGCCAGTAATGGATAATCCAGAATATATTTTTATAAATAACTCTGGTGTTATATGTTACTTACCTGATAATGAAAGGTCAAGACAAGGTCACCGTGAGGGAAGGATAAAACCAATCAATTATTAGCAAGCATGAAAAATATACCATAAATACTTAACTCGAAAGCGCTTTTGTATTCTTGAATGGTTAACTAAATTCCTTTTGTAATCGGAATGATTAAAAGAAATAAAATTTGTAAAGCCTTATAAATTGTTTATTTGTGATGTTTTCATATTAACATATAATAAAATTGTAATACGATATCTGTACATTATAAATATTGAAAAAAAATGAACAAAGGGGTCTTTATTAGAGCAACAGAAGCCAAAAAACAGTTATTAGAATTTTTATCTCTATGTTTGAACACGCTTCACCCAAAAACTACTGAATGGAATTAAATGCAATTTTCACCGATGTGTTGCTAGAGTATAGATAAACTAGCTGTGCCCGCGGCTTCGCTCGCGTAGAAATCAGTATGTCGCAAACTTTTTTAACCTCAACACGACACAAGCACGCGAACTCTTCAACAGTAATCGTTATATTTCAATTTCCAAAAAACCTTAATGTATTAGTAACCAAAACCTTCCTAAATAGGACTATCTTTTAGTAAAAAGCATACAAAAACACGTTCATTAGATTTTGATAAAATCGATCATATACAGACTAAGAGCTTTTGGGGACTTTGTTTTATAATATTTATATATATAGATGTAAAATACTCATTCCCCAATAGTATCTCGTTTATGCATTTGAAAGGCTAGGTCAGCATAAAAAACATCGTGTGCATATATTAATATGTCGGTACGAGTGTTGAACCCACGTCACATATCGCTGCCGACTTATCGCCCGCTGTGAAACAAAGGCTGTCTCTCATTACCTGCTGCGCTGTAGAAACTGTTATTACGAAGGCTTGATACAGAGTAAATTATATTAACACAAGAATCAAACATTTAATAATTATATCACACTATATTATAATAATAAAATATTCTTTCACATCACATTCCAGCTCCAAAATACTCTAATGCAAAGAGATAAGACTAAATATTTACAACGGTCCGTTAACCTAACGTAACCCCCTCTGGGAGCCTAGTTCCGAACAAATCATGTTAACCTACAGCATTAACCAATTTGAAAACCAAAACCAACATATTAGTTTATATCATCAACTATGGATACACTAGTTACATAATTTTCAATGAGCAAACAGACATAAAATAGTTTTGAACTTTAATATGACTATTCTAGAGTTACTTATTAATTATCAAAATATCTTTCTTTCTTATGTCCGTATAATTCGACACACTGGTAGGTCATTATTCATAGTATAATTATTCCTAAACTTCACTTTTAACCTGTATGTCCATATCTGTTCGAGTATTCTCACTCTCCGCGCGCGAAACCTGCCAATTATTAGCTTGATCAAACAATCCCATGTCAGCATCAAACAAGATTTTACTTATCCTGAACTCCACTTGCTTTTAGCCTTCTTGTAAGATACAGCCAATGGTACCATTTCTAATGGACTCCTTGAATAGATACTTCGATCGGAGGCTGCCGGATCGCTTGTCTGAAAAATATTGTAAAGGAAATGCATTTAGGTATTCCATATACCTACTTGCTTTTAACAATGTCAATTCATTAGTTGTTGCTCACAACTCCAATCGCATTAGACCTTTCAGAGAAAAAATACTGGGGACCTGCGCAATATAAACAAGCTTACTGTTAATTTAGAATAGATAGATCATCTGTATGCAAAATTGAATTTTATCCAATCAACTGTTAAACAAATACGAACATATTTACCAATTTAAATAATCTATATATATAAAAATGAATTGCTGTTAGTTAGTCTCGCTAAAACTCGAGAACGGCTGAACGGATTTATCTTATCTTGGTCTTGAATTATTCGTGGAGGTCTAGGGAAGGTTTAAAAGGTGAGAAAAATCCGAATAATTGCCGGGAAAATCCTCAAAACAGCATTTTTCTATTTCCCATACAAACGTTTTCTAACTAATACGTAGAGTCAATTTGAGCTTTATTGCTATTGTATAAAGTTCACTGTTGTCTAAGCAATGTAGGTGTGTTCCTAACATCAAAGCAGTGTGCGTTGGAGCACAGAATATAATAATGTAATTTCGCGTTCTGAAACTCAACAAAAGTGATATCGCGGACCCGACTAAATTGAACAGTCACAAAATTTAATATATCATTAGTTATTTGGTTGGCTTCACGATATTATTTCTTTTGTTTTACTTTAAAATGCATGTTTTCGTTAAGGACAATTTTTGAGCTACTTTTGCATATCTATACTTATAATAAATCTGTAGAGAGGTCAATTCTGTACATGAAATATATTTCCAAAATAACTATCAGGGGTGATTAGGGATCGATACTGATGCCAAAAATGCAATTAGTAAAATTTTTGTCTGTCTGTCTGTATAACCGTTATAGAAACAAAAACTACTCGACGGATTTTAACTTAACTTGGTACAATTATTTTTCATACTCCTGAGCTGGTTATAGTATACTTTTCATCACGCTACAATTAATAGGAGCATAGCAGTGATGGAAAATGTTGGGAAAACGGGAGAAGTTACTCCATTTTTTAAGCTTCCGTCATTTCGTGTGCAACCTTAATGGTTAAAAGTTCCTTCGATTTCACCAGGATCCCATCATCAGACCCTGACCGGACAATCGGACCACCTGCATACCACCATAAATTAAAAAAACATCCCGACAAATTGAGCACCTTCTTCATTTTTGAAACCCGAAATCCACGCGGGCGAAGCTGCGGACGGAAGCTAGTTATAAATAAAAAGTTCAGTAGGAAACTTTTTCACGGGATTCAGTTCCGGTGCACACTGTCATACATATATCATCATCTTTAGCCACATAAAGTCCACTGCTGAACATAGGCCTCCCCTAAAGATTTCCAAATAGAAAAAGCGATGTCTATATAACACCAAATATAACGTTAGCTTGTTTGCATTCGGAAACAATGAAAAAAATAATAACTCAAAAAATGATGCAATACAAAGTGACAATAATATTGCCAGCACGGTCTCAATTCGTTTGTTTGTTTGTGAGTTTAAAATTCGAGGATATTGCAGGCTGGCCCCGCGGCACGGCGAGCGTCACACACGACTATACCGTGGCGGAATAGTGCCGAGCAATTAAGGTTGTATCAATACAAAACCACTTCTATGTACTAATAAACCTGAAAATTTTGTTGTACGTGCCAATCTCTAATTTTTTTTTAATAGAAGGAGCATTATCCTAGATTTCTAGGAGCCTCTAAAATAGACTTAAACACTAGATTCATGATCAAAAGCTATATAATAGTCTGTCATGGCGTTTACTAGACTCGATTAAAAATTACTCACTGATATCCCAGTACTTTCGCCGTCAATCTGATTTTGATTATTCGGCGTAAATATAAATGAAATGGCGTCATACGCGAACCATGTCACCTTCCCCTTGTTCTTTTTCTGTTCGTTTCTTGCGTACGTTCGCAGATTTCTGAACTTAGAGTAAGCCTCGTCTGGTGTGACGTCAAACAGCGAACCTACCCGGGACCAACTGTTTCTCTTCGCTTCTCGATCTTTGTAGGCCATGTTATTCACATCCCACAACTCAGGGCGACGTCGTATCTCATTAATGAATTGTATAATCATCTCATCTGTCCACAAAGGCATGGTTAAAACAATAACAAACCGGTAGAGTTGGGCAGTGGGAGCGTACTGCGCAAGACGTGACGACGCGGGGCCGCGGCAACCCGCCAGGCGATACGCGAGAGAGACGCACCGATATAATGAAACGAGATGGAAGTATTGCCCGGCGATGTTGCTGTATGAATCGGTGAATACTTAGAAAGAGATAGATATACCGCTGAACAATATAATGTCGATAAAGTTCAATATATTGACGAGTTGCGCGGATATAAGTCAAATTCAATTAAATTCAAAGTTGCTGAGTAAATTACACGTTTATAATCATGATGTAGTCATACGAAAGAAATAAGGATACTACAGCACATAACGTTTACGTGCATGACAGGATTGTTATTAATTACCCACAAAGGAACAAAGCGTGATGGTATTAAGTAATAAGTTGCTAAGTAACTTAAAAGCTACTTAGTCTTTCTGTCGACTCGACACAAGTTTATTTTAAGAATTTCGACTTGATTACAACGTGCGTAGGTTTATACCAACACTAAGTGCTGCTCACGGCTTTTCCCGCGTGAGTAATGTTACCCGGGAAAAAGGTAACCTATAACGGGCCTTTCTCTGTGGCGTAGTTATATAGTATGCAACGGTAGCACTTCCGTCTTCACGTCTCAGGTTCAAATTTCGGGTGGGGCAAAATAATATTAGCATTTTCATCTTTTCCTGGATTCCGGAATTTGTGCTCGATATAGTGATAGATTCGCCCTCTATCAGTGGCGAATGCAACAGTTGCGCGTGTGTGAGTAATCTGTGTAGTAATTTCATTTAAATCCATCCAGAAATTTCTACTTTCATTTACTCAAAAAAACTTTCAAACATTTAATGAACTTTCACATTTACAATACTAACATAATAATAAAATAAAATATATTGATATTTTATCTTATTAATAACACTTAAGATTACTTATATAGCGGATATTTTAAATTAGGGATAAAATTCTAAAGGACTACAAGGCATAAGGTAAAACAAAGTAGCAAGCTCGGGTTGACAAGTAGGGGGAAATAAAAGGATAGCGCGTCGCGATCCTCACTGGTGAGGACATGAGCTCTAGCCTAGCGAACCTACCAGCCTGTAATTCAGTAAATATATAAAATACAATACATACAATTTATTTTCATACATCTTGCAATCCTAATTAGCGGCGATAGCCTAGTTGAGTGTGGAACGGACTGCCGAGACGAATGTCCGCAGGTTCAAATCCCAAGGGCACACACCTCTGACTTTTCTAAAAAATCATGTGTGTATTCTTTGTGAATTTAACGGTGCTTACGTTCGCATTAACGGTGAAGGAAAACATCGTGAGGAAACCTGCACATCACATCAAGTTCTCTATAGGAATTTCGAAGGTGTGTGAAGTCTACCAATCCGCACTAGGCCAGCGTGGTGGACTAAGGCTTAATCCCCCTCTCAGTAGTAGAGGAGGCTCGTGTCCAGCAGTGGGCAAGTATATAATACAGGGCTGATATTATCATTTATTATATCTTGCTATCCACGAGAATTTAAATTTTACCAAAGAAATAGTATCCCCAATCCCCCAAGTTCAACCTAAATAACCTTACTCAAAAATATCATTAACAAAACACGGAACAAAGTAAAATTAATAATGCTCAAAAGAAATCTAATAAACGCGAAAGTGAATCGCTCATCGCTTGAAAACAATATAATTATGAAGCTCATAGCATTTTTCAATTCATACTGTGCGAAATTTGTATCGCCCAAATGGCCCAAGTTGGCACTTACTGGATTCCGGCGGGGTATCCAAACTTTTGCAATAAAAGCGAAGGCCGCTGCCCCACTTCCAGCGGGGAGCGGGTTATACAAATATAATTTTATTTGCATTTGTAAATTGTATTAATAATAAGATGTCGAGGTGGGAAACTTGAAAACGTTGTTTTAAAATTATTTTGCTGTTTCTAGCGAATTTAAGTTAAGACGAGATTCTTATTGTTATATAAAAATTTAATTTTAAAGACTGCAATTCATGGAATTTTAATGATTCGAACTCAATAATATTTAACACAAAAACCTTCATACCAAACGCATTTCACGACCCTTCTAATTAACCTAAGTAAAGGCAAAGGTAACAATAAAAACATCACCTGCAAATTAACTCCAATATTTCAAGGCAAATTAACAACCCGCCCACACTGGAGCCATTCCCGCCGCCCGAACATTCCCCAGTTCAGAGGGAACGACGCGATGTACCCTCCAGTGCGTTCCCTTACTTTGAACGATCGCCTGTTATTTATATTGTACCAAAAACAATTGCTTTCTGAAGATATATAGCCGCTTCAAACAAGCGAAAGTTGAAATAAAAATGTCGGTTGAACATTTTGTTTTTATGAGGTATGCTTGTCGACTATTAACTATAACATTAAGTAGCGCAAGTTGTCAACTTGTTCCCGAGAAACACTATGTATATGACTCAAACAGTTTCTGAAGGTGCCACGCCCAAACGCCTACGCAAAAGATGTATTTTATAAAATAACAGATTTTTGATACGCGCTTTATCCTGGTTTTCAGCACTCTTATTTGATATAAAAGTACACAGTTCTCAACTGCATGGCGTTTAGTCGTGTTTAAAAGCGTCGTCAGCTCGTTATACTGCTCATGCCTTATTCAAATATTTATATTTAACTTGCAGCATCTAACAAGGGCATTATTTCTTTGTTTACATATTTTAGTTCATCCCATTCTAAAATATGGTATATCGTCCATATAACTAACTATACTATCTGTACTATAGATAGATTAACAGCAAGATCCATGTACAATTCAAATTTAGAGTGAAATCCAAATCCAGAAAAAATCGCATGTCTTAATCCAAAGCATCTTAATTGCTTCAATTATCCCCCTATTTTACAGCTTATTAGTGTTTTCTTAACGCCCTGCCGTGACAATGAAAGTCGTAATTAAGCCAATTACCCGATTTTAAATTCAAATCGGCGACATCCATTACTTTGATGGGCACGTTGGACATTTTTACGAGTAGATTTAAATCTACCAGTGTTTCGGGTACACGGGTGTCTGTGTCGCTTTGCTGACGTTATTCTGTGTTTTCAACGGTAATTACACTATTTTGTCGTTACCAAGTGGTATTATGGTAATGAGGATTTGAAACTATTCTTGTGTTTTAGGTAGGTGTTGAGCAATTGTGCTTCTTATGCTCATTTATCTACTGGATGATTTTGATGCTAAACCTCTTTGACATAAGAGAAGCTTTTCATAAATTAGTAAGACATTGCACAGACGCTGTCAATTTTTTACCGTGGCCCTACTTTGAATGTCACAGTTGGTGATATTGCATAAATCATAATTCTGACTTAATTTAGGGATGCATTTACTTCAGCAAAGATGGAATCAAAGAAAACTGCAAATTACAACGGAGCGTCTAGAAAATCTAAATTAAGAATTTAAAATAACTACATTAACTCAAGTTGTAAATTTTGTTAATAAAAGGGTTGACTTAATTTCACTTTTTCTAGAAGAATATTAAGGAATAAGTATTAGTATTTTTTCTAAAAAGACAGCTATTTCGTTTGTAGATGTTGATATCCTAAAGTTGGAAAATCTCACAACTTAAGAATATGTCTGTGCGATAAATACAAAAATCTGCGGCCTCCAATTCCAAATCGGTCTCATTACCCACTACACAGAATCTATCAATTTTAATTATACTGCAGTCCAAAGAAACCACAAACTTTAAACGGTTCATTCAACCAACATAACACCATTTACTCATGGTTGCCAAATATCGCTACAATAAATAACAAACATAAAGTAACAATGGCGAGCAATGATTGGATCAAAGCCAAATACGACCAAATGCCGCATCTTGTTGAAATATTCACTCAGCAAAAACTATGCCATTATCATGTTCTATCGGATCAAGATAAATTTAAATTCAGTCTCTGGTTTATGGAAATTAAGTTCTTACGAGAGTGGAATCTGCTGTAGTTGTTCATAATAATAATATCAGTCCTGTATTATATAATGTTCCACTGCTGGACACGAGCCTCCTCTACTACTGAGAGGGATTAGACCTTAGTCCACCACGCTGGCCTAGTGCGGGTAGACTTCACACATCCTCGAAATTCCTATAGAGAACTTCTAAGGTATGCAGGTTTCAGATAGTTGTTCATACTTAGCAGGAATCGAAGCTGTGATTGCAAAGTTAGGTTTATGTTCTAATGTGGATCTCTTGTAGCATGCATTGGCGACGCGTCTATACAACCAGATTCGTACCGGCTTCACTTTTAGATTTATGTGTGTTAGGTTTTATTTTCTGTTAAATTGGCCGCGATATGTTAACTAAGGCAATTTATTTTGCCATGAACTGCCTTTTGAAAAATGTCACCCTTCGCCACTGGTAGCTTGTGAGCCATACGTCGTAACTAGGTAAGTACTAAAGGTTCTTTGATGCCAAGAAACAATATGCAAGTAGTAAGTTTCTCGAGAAAGATGTAACCTGATACTTCATCAGAATTCCAACCATCTCCAAACACCGAAATCCGTTCATCGATTTAACTTTTCATTTAAATCATTTTAGATCACGAAATATTATATTTCTTGTTGTGAATTCAACAAAATCTTTCTTGATTTATATTTGAAGAAACATCGTATTATGAAATAGATTTTATGTCACTATTAAAGTAGCAACGTTAAGCATTAAATCTGAACAAACAAATTGACAAGCGTTTAGGAAATCCCAAGATTTACTGAATAAACTTCTATCGCCACGATGTTATGACAATCGTTTAAGTAGACAGTAAATATAAAACTTCTGTTATGGACCAGTGTTCAAAGTTTTTGATTCTAGGTTTTTATGGGCAGCGTCGTTAGTTTAGTCCGACATGGCTTTGGAGATTTGTCCCAGATTCGAATCTAGACAACATGCTATACGGGTCATTTTTATAATGCGCTAAATAAATGAAGCTATATATTTGGCTGCTTCGAAGATTTTGATTTTGCCAAGATTAGTCTTTCTAGCAGGAAGGTGACCTTTGGTAGACAAGCAGTTGACCAAAATTAGATAATTCTTTTTTGTAACATAGTAATAAAAACTATTTTACCAACTCCACATTGCATAGGATAAGAGAAAGTAGAAAACGATATTTTTTTTTTTTTTGGTCACTTAAGAAGTAAATTCTAAACCCGCAATAGTTGGCGAAATATGGAAGAGGCCTTTACTCAGCATTGGGTAGATGAAGGCTGAAGAGAGAGAGAGAGAAGAAGTAAATAAACAAAGCATTATTTTAATACTTAACCCTGGAGTATAAACTAACTTTATATCCTTAAACTCCCAAAGATCTTGAACCAATAGAGCGTTAAATCAATATCTAAACTGGAACCTAGTAAATAAGTCCACAAACACGTTATCTATAAAGCAATCACCGAACTAGACGATAATAAGGTAGAGACAAAACCACGAGATAACTACAATGACTATTGAGAATTTTTATCTAGTCGCAAACTCGCCCTGACCATAGAATTTTCTCTCTGCTGGAACTTTTCCAATAAAAACTGGAATAATGGCGTTCGTGACGTTCCAATAGCGTCTCCCGCTCTATTGTTTGCTCAATAGGGTAGCCACGTATACTGAAGCCGCGACAGTATGCTAATTTCGCTTTAGTTCTACGAGTAATTGCGGTTTTAACAAAAGATTCTGTTCTTCATACCGATTTTCTTGATTAAATTTTAATAGGACTTGGTAGCGTTTTGTGTTGTGTTGGTAAAATTTGTTTTTTTTTTCTTTTGTATAAAGAGGCCACTACTAAATCACTGTAGAAAAAGTCTGTATAAAAATTAAAAACATAGACGTAAAAGAATAATTTGATATCAAAATGAATGTATCAGATTTCGCATAAGACATTAATTTGTGCGTTACTAAAGCGAAAATTGCTTTGACCACATTCCATCGAGAAAATATATATTTTGTCATCTCCATTAAAATCTGAATACTGAATTCATTATTAGAGCATGAAATTTAGATATTTTATATTACCAATAAATATTATTATTCTGTTTTATACCTCATAATATCAAAAAAATATTATTTAAGTGTAGTCATAATATTTCCCTTACATTTTCACTTATATTCACTTGTATCATAATCCTATGTTCCCACTCACAGTCAATATAAATCACAACAGACCTGTCCGCAAGACAAATTATGAATTGTACTAAACCCTCAGCATACACGAGCAAGATTTGTACGAAGAAAATCCCGTTGGATTAATGTTGACCGATCGCTGGCGTGTGAACCATGGTGCACATTCCTTACTGTCCATTTTATATACAGTGCAGACTTGATCAAGCCAAGCTGTCAAACGACATGAAAACTTAAGACAAAAACGCGAATTGTTTACTTCAGGTTTATATACATTTTATTATGTTTTATGATTTATGTCTGAATTGGTTTAGGGTTTTTTTTTGAGCGGTATGTTGTGAGTAAAGGCAAAATCAACGTGTGATGGTTGACCTCACATTTCCTGATGACAGTTCAGTCAAAATATTATATAGAAATATTTCACATAATAATCCTTAAAAACATTTTGACAAAAATTAAACCGCCTTTAAAAAACAAAAAGTGATTTAACATACATATAGATACCTAATGATTATCTATTTTGGAGTGGGTGACTAAAAAACGCTAGGAAGTCGTTTAAAATATTATAAAACATAAAGTACTGTATAATAGTATATTTAACGTCCATAAAAACTATCTGTTCAAAATCTGAAATTAGAACTAAAGTTCGCTGCAGCGCTAGAACATCAATCGCTGTCTAACCAAACTTTTAAAACATGCAGTGCTAAACCGCTATAAATAGAGTATAGGTAAAATGGCAACCAATACCGGATTGCAGTACACTTCTGTTAAACACAGTGAGTATTCGGAACGCCAGACCTAACACGTAGTACATATATATAGATGATTTATACTATACCCACTTACCTATATTATAAGTTTTTGGCACAATCGAACTAAAAGTTAAAGGCTATCATTTCTTCAGCCAAGCACTTCGGAGTCACTCGCGACGCTTATCTCGTAAACATATACATAAAACCGGCATAAAAAATCTTTTGAATCCTTCAAAAAGTACATAAAAGTGCGTACAGCAACACGAACTCCACGCACCCGATTGACACACAAATATAGCTCATATTCTCACAACATTAAGGGTGAAATACATTTGAATTTATTTTTACGTCAAGTCTTTTTTGCTGCGAAGGTATTTAAAGATATCCTTAAGTAGATACCAGAGTTAAGTCGACTGAAGAGCTATTGATTTTCACTAGCTTAGGCAATTTTATTGGTGAGGGTCGAAGGATAAGGTGGCTTACTGAGGGTCACGTAGATTAACCATTGATACCTATAAAATCCACTTTTTCTATTCACTTGGTTGCTTGAAATTATTAAGTCAAGTTTGGGTTGAACGTAAGAGCTTCCTTTATGTAATGTGTGAAGTATTATGACTTTGTATTTCTATGAGCATAATTTAAATTTATATTTTAATAATAGATTTATATTATAATTATTTGACGTTATATATGATGTTTATACTATTATTGTTAATAATACAATTTTTATTTTAATGTTTTATTAACCTATTTGGATGTGGAACTAGCCTGTAAGAAATTGTTGCACTTAAGTATAAGTTATATTTTTTTTCCGTTTGAAAATTGTATTGGTGTAAACATTTGTTGACTAATCAAATAAATAAATTACTTATTTTGGTGTAAATTATTATTTATTATTTATTATTTTACATATTTGTTAAAAACTTACACAGCATATTCTTCTAACTAATGCAATCATAAACTCAGTGAGTTTTTCCGTGCATCATTATCACTATCATTGACAGTAATATATTTTTATAATTGTTGTGTACAAGGTAGATTACAATAATTTAAATAATATGATATTGTGTATAACCTACTGAGCCGGCCGTCGCACTGCGTATCGTTAAAAAGTATATAATGCGGCGGTAGATGTTAATTACAAGTTGAAATAGAGGCTGTTCCTAAGATTTTTAAGTTTCTTTTATTTATTATTATTATTTCTTTTATTTATTATTTTTAAATGTAATGATGTTTTATGTTAATAAAGAAGTAGATATCCGATTAGAACACAGTCTGAAGACTCAAAACTGTACCAATTAGGACGTTTTTACATACATGTAAATGACAATTACTGATTGTCTTTTAGTTTGTGTTGGTATAGACATTTCTTTATATGACACGTTAATGTCAAAAATATACATACGGAACACTTTTTAATAGACTTCAATAAAGGAGGAGGTTATCAATTGAACGTATATATGTTTTTTCATTTGATTTGTTAGGTCACAACACGTCTATAGCTCACGAAATATAATTGGGGAAATTTGATATTTCTTTTGTATAAATATGGAGCGTTGTATTTGATGATTGTATTATATTGCGTGAAGGTATACTCCTCTATATTTTAATTCAACGTCGATAGTATGATTGTATGATTGCGCAAGTAAAGTTGATATACATATATACTTTGAAAATACCTAGCGTTTTACACTTATTTATTAAAAAATATTTGCATATGAAATTACTTAAGGCGATACCTCAAGGTCCATTTTCATACATTTTGTTTCACCTTTAATCTGGGTAACTAAACAAGTATTGACAAGTTAGTGATTAGTTCTCGCAGTTGAAAGAAAAACGTAAAAATAATTAATAATCATGGATATTTCGGCCTTTAAAATTTAATATGACGAAATTTTAAACGCCGAAATATCCATGATTATTAATTATTTTTACGTTTTTCTTTCAACTGCGAGAACTAATCACTAACTAGACGTGAATTTAAATTCTTTACTTGCCAATACTTGTTTAGTTACCCAGATTAAAGGTGAAACAAAATGTATGAAAATGGACCTTGAGGTATCGCCTTAATGCGTTTAACTAATACAAACTCACGCCTCTAGCTCATAAGGTTAAGCAGAGCCGTAAATAGAATACAAGTACACAATGCACCGAATTGAAGATGTCCACGCTGTTAGACGATCCTATACTGCCGTGCTAAACTCAAAATCGGTATCTCAAATAAAACAAAATCTTGATTTTTATCAGATAGCTGAAAGAAATACTCATCCAATGAACTTACCTAAATAACTGTATCCTGTTTAATACGTGCTAAAAAAAACCTTAAAATAATATCGCTATCTCAGTTTTACATACAAACCTATAAAACAATATTTACAAAACTTTAATTATCTCGAAATAAGGTTTCCTTGACATACGGCTTTTGCGCTTAGCACGGCAGTAAAAATATCGGTTAAATTTCAATACTATTAAAATCTAAAAATTATTATTAAAAAACCCACACATTTCAATTAAACGTTTGAAATAAAAATATAAGTAATTTAAAAACATTAACTCCATACAAATCCCAAATTACTGTAGAATGAAATAATAAAATCAAAAGGTCAAGGACCTTCATGCAAAAGTCCACAACACAAGTGGCCCTTATTGCCAAGCGAAAACGACTCTAAAACATAAAATATAATGTACATTCTCTAATTTAACATTGTAATGAAGTTAAGTCTCCGCGGTGTCACGTTCTTTGTTAAACTTTATGTGTAAAAGAGTTCTCTTTTGATTGTTCCCGAAGCGATGTATCAAAGTTGTCTAAGATTTGTTTATTAACAAGTTTTGGCCTATCGTTCCGGACTCACGGTTCCTTAGTTTCAATGTTCGGTATCCGTGTTTTGACTTTAAAGTTTACGATCAAAATTTAATTTACAAAGGAATTTTATTATTACTTATGAACAAAAACATATTCTATCCCTCTTATTCATAGACGCTTTTTATCTAAAGATGGAATAAAGCTGTGATAACAAGTCTGTTTCTCAGTGCTGACGACATGGCAGCCTTCGCAGTGCGTAGACGTAGGGCTGTTGTGATTGGCTAACATTGAGATACAACAATATTTAGCCGTTAGCACTGAAACAGACTTGTTATCACAGCTTTACTCCGTCCTTAGATAAAAAATGTCTATGAATAAGGCGGTATGTTTTTAATGCAATAATATGTAAAGCTAATATAACGTTATACATATTTAGTGTGTCGTCGCGCAAGCCAGCATAAGTATAATAATTAAAACAGAATCTCAAACAGAAATAACAGTCAATGGGTTTATTTTCACACACACATTACGCATTTATCCCCGAAAGTTTGCAGAGGCGCAATTAAGGCACCCACTTTTCGCCAAGTGTGTTCCGTCCCATGATGTGATTGGGGACGAGCCTATCGCCATATCAAACAAGCAAGCACAAAATTCATATCTATTATAATCAACCTCACTGTTAACTCAACCTGTTAAAACCATATGCGTATTACATCATTACAATAACTATATAAAGCAAAGTACCGTCGCAGAATGTGGAATATAGCATGTTGGAAAACTGTAGAGTAGACACAAAGCTCTTAGTTAAGAAATTATGGAGCTAACGAGATCGCGCACTTCGGAAGCTGCCTCGCTTTTAATAAGCCTCAATTAGGAGGTATTAGGAGAATAGGGGAGGCAATTCACTTTGCTTGCCAGCGATATTGTGCTAGCTCGCTGCTCAATCTAAAGCGATACGCGATATGCGAAGCTACGCTATTTTCTACGTGTGTAGTGTTTTGTATATAGATTTGAATTGAATGAATAATTATGTCTCCAAAAGAAATCAAATTATGTACATGTGTTGTTCATTATTAAAGTACAAAAACTTTATTAGCAACATTATCTGTCTGAGTTTTCAATTAAAGTATGTTTTTTCTTTTTCAAATAACTTAAAACCTATACCTTACACATCATTTAAGTCGATATAATTTCTTATATTTACTTCCAATTTACGATCCTATATTAAAAAAGTTAAGTATAAGATGTTCGTCGCTATACAACTGATACACCATCTCTTACATCTCATCGCTTACAATACGACTTGCCCTTTACTAAAGTAAAATTAATGCAAGCACCAGAACTTGAGTCTCACGGCAGTACTGTGAAGTAATAAATAAATACTTAGCATTGCGGAGAGGTGTAACTTGGCATCACAAACGGAACCGCGGGCGCTTCCTAACTTAATGTAGATATGAATTAATATTTAGCACGACTAGAATATTTGGTATAAAAATAATTATTGGTACAAACACGGAATAAGAATTTATGTAAGTTTAAATGTTAGATCATTTGAGATTAGATCATAACCGGTTAACAGGCCGGCATAATTGTTTCAACTGGCAAGGGATAATCATCATCTCTAATCAGCTGATACTCTATCTGAACCCCACTTCACTTACCATCTGGTGCCATGGGGTCACTTTTCCAAAAAATCGCTGTAAAATCCGACTTGTGATGTCTAACATTCGTGTAACCATAAGAAATCATTTTCACTTTGACATATATAAAAAGAAATTGTTAATCTATACCATAGAGAAATTAAACATCTATGGATTATACCAAAAAGCACTTAATTATATCAAGATTGAAAAATTTTCCACTTGTAGAACATCGAAACACAGTTTCCACATCACGAGATCCGAGCAAAGCTTTTCCACGAACCCTGATTAGTTCTGAGCGTTAAAAAGTTACACACAACGGCCGACTCAACATTCCGCTAAGCATGTTGATTAAAACTGTACAAAACTTCGTTCATTTTCACTGACGTGTTTATAGATTTTTTAGTTCAGTTGCTTCTATAAAAAGCGGCGATAACCTAGTTGGGTGTGGAACGGACGGCTGAGACAAATGTCCGCAGGTTCAAAACCCAATGGCACACACCTCTGACTTTTCTTAAGTTATGTGTGTATTCTTGTGAATTATCGCTTGCTTTAGCGGTGAAGGAAAGCATCATGAGGAACCCTGCATAAAGTCCTCCATCATAATTTTGAAGGTTTGTGAAGTCTACCAATCCGCACTAGGCCAGCGTGGTGGACTACGGCCTAATCCCTCTCAGTAGTAGAGGAGGCCCGTGCCCAGCATTGGGGCAGTATACAATACAGGGCTGATATTATATGCATATATCTGCTTCTATCAGAGTACTGTTGTGGTAAGAAGCATAAAAATATTATTGATCCTATCTGATTCTGAAGCCTATTCCCAAAAACGTATTATGAATTTCAAATCGCTTAAAAGTCAAACATAAGCCCGCAGAGTAAGTATGAAGCGAGAGGTAATTAAACTGAACAAATGAATTATATTATCTACTAGCTTTACCCGCGGCTCCGCCCGCGTGATAGCGTTTCTCCGGAATAAAAAGTAGCCTAGTAGTACTGATACTCAGGAATAATGAAGCTTCTTTATAGGGAAAGAATTTTCAAAATCGGTTCAGTAGTTCCAGAGATTAGCCCCTACAAACAAAGTGACAAACTTTTCTTTTTTATAATCTATACACATTATAAAACAATGTTCCCTTTTATGTTTGTCTGTCTGTATGTTATCGATTTTCTCAAAATCTACTGAACGGATATTTATAAAATTTGGTATGGAGATAGTTTTAGACTCTGGGAAGGTTATAGGCTACTTACTATACCGAGAAAATATATCCATCCATCCATCCTGTCGTTCTCTCCATGCTGAGGATCGTGACCGCAGCAGGTTGAGTCTATAGAGTCTCTAAACGAGAAAATATATAGCCGGACTTTTATTCCAGAAAACTCCTTCACGCGAGCGAAGCCGGGAACAAAAGCTAGTAACGTAAAGATCTAACTCCATAAATCTCTAAACATAAAAGTTACACTATTTTTCGAATTTTATCGCAATTTTAATGTTTTATTTTTCTCCCATCCATTTAGTTTTCCATAAATCTCTCAGGACGAAAAATCACAATTTGTATGCCGACAAACAAGTTACAAATTAAACAAATCAGTTTAGCCAGCAGATCGTAGTAACCGCCCTTAATTGCGTTACTTAGTTCTACAGACGAGACAAATTACAACTAACTTTATCGTGCCCAAGAAATGTAATTAGCTCTTTAAATTGAACACAAAGAATTAAGATAAATTTCTTGAATTATACAATATTGTTATTATTTATTACAAAAGACATCAGGATCTAATAATATAATGTATCAACCCTGTATTGACTACCGTCCCACTGCTTGGCACGGGCCTCCTGTACTACTGAGAGGGATTAGGCCTTAGTCCTCCACGCTGGCCTAGTGCGGATTGGTAGACTTCACACACCCTCAAAATTGCTATACAGAACTTCTCAGGTATGCAGATTTCCTCACGATGTTTTCCTTCACCGTTAAAGCAAACGATGATTCAAAAAGAATACATAATACCAAAAAAGTCAGAGGTGTGTTCCATTGCGATTTGAACCTGCGGATCTTCGTCACGGTAGTCCAATCCACACCCAACTAGCCTATCGCTCAATCATGATATATTTGATGGTAAGTAATGAAATGAAAACAAGCTAGAATATTCACTAATTTCACCGGCATATGTAGATAGATAGTTCTTTATTGATAACAGCACATAATTAATGGAAGAAAACTACAAATACAAATTAAATATTATAGTTAGTGCAATAGTAGACGGTCTTATCACTAAAAGCGATCTCTTTCAGACAACCGTGGGATAAAATTATTTCTACAGTGTAAAGTATTAAATATTCAGTGAAGAACGCCGTGGGTTATGCATTCATATTATGTTCCTGATTTAATGCCTTTTATATTTGTCCAAATTGTATAAGTATTTGTTCTTCCAAATATATAAATAAACAAAATTTCAACTTTTCACATTAATTCTCTTTAAAAGAAAATGGCTAAGTAGTCGCACAGACAGAGTCAATTTTGTTGCTGAGAAACACTTATGAAACTGACAGTTATAGATGACGCTAAAGCAAAACGCCTAAGCCTCCAGTTTTAAACGAATTGAATAAGAAATAAATAAAGAAGTTTCTCTTACCTACATCTCCTATATATTTTCATTATACATTTAAAGTCAGTACGATTCCAAAAGTAGACAATTCAATATATATGAATGAATTTACAAAGGATGATTTGTCAAAAATTTGAATTTTTCCAACACGAGAGACGCCGGTGAATCACGCAAAAACACTGAATTTATAGCGACGGGAGTGTCTCAATTTCAAACAAAGTCATGCATGGGGAGGTCAATTTGAAATGGTAATTTCCATGACAAAGGGACGCGGACGGAGTCGCAGGTAAAGCTAGTATTTCTTTAAACAAGCGCTAAAAACATTGCACTGGTCAGGTTACATCAAATAGCTAAGAGTTGTATATGAAAATATCGAAGGGAATTCAATATCTGTCGTGTTAAGCCGCTTTTCATCATTATAAATATTCTGAGAATTGCCCAATAAATACCGCAATATATACTTGGCTTATGTAAACACGGACTTGGTTAATTATAAAATAAATATAATATAACAATCATCACAAACATCACTCGTGGTTTATTCAAACATGAATTTTGGTTATCCAACAGGCCGGCATAATTGTGTCGACTGTCGAGGGGTAATCATCTCTCGTCAGTCGACATTCTATTGGACCCCGTTCTACTTACCATGCACCTGCATTAGGATCATTTTCCCGTGCCCGTATTAAAACAAGACTGAATAGTCTAGTAAATTAAAAAATCATTAGTCCATATTTTAAATTAAAAGTACCGCGAAGTGAGTATAAAAACCTTGTAATAGATAACTTTATTTAAATGGTGAAGTGTAGCATAAATACGCTTGTATAATACCAATTGATGGGTAGTCAGAGATTATTCTCGTGTAACAGAAGACGTTACGTACCGAAGGCATTATCTTGAAGCTTTGGTACCATACATTTTGAAACAACATCGCTCATTTATCCCCGAAGGGGTATACAGAGTCGCACCCAAGGCACCCACTTTTCGCCAAGTGTGTTCCGCCCCATGATTTTATAGGGGGCGAACCTATCCCCACATCAGGCACAAATTTCAGACTCCGGGCTGATACTAAGCAGAAAAACACAAATATCATTTTGCCCCACCCGGGATTGGAACCCAGGACCTCATAGCGCTGCCGTACCGTTACACCATGCAGTACAACTACGCCACCACGGCAGTCTTTTTGCAGCAGAGTAGGCATTTTGAAATAAACGTATGAATATAAAAGAAAATCGACTACTACATGTCGGACCATCATTAAGAATAGCTCGTCTTATTTCTTTATTTTTGGGTTCGTATTTGTCAGGAAATGGTTTGGATGAAAATTTTTCGAAAGTCGACGGATAAAGTCGGATAATAAAAATCCTGTGACACGATGTTCGTATCCGCTAATCGCCCAAAATATCTAACTGCAACGAAATTTTGCAATTGTGGTTGGATTCAGCTTGAAAATAAGATAATATGGCCCCAATAAATGGCGCTGTTGTAAACATAAAAAAATTAAGTAGTCTACATAGCATGTCGGTCCAGGAGACGGTCTGTAGCAAGTCATCTGCACGATCCACTAGTATTTCAACCCCTCTTTATTTGATTAATTTCGTTGCAAGCTAAAAACGAATTAGTAATCCTAGAGACTCGCTTCACCGCTCGGTGTCGTAAAATTCATGTTACTACCGACCCTCGCTTAGAGAAGTTGCAGTGTCGAGTGCGAGGACAAGATCAATACCAGCATAGATTTTAAGTAATCGAGGATTACCCATTCCCATCCTAGGTAAATTTATATGCTATTAAAATATATTACTATTGGAAGCACCACGTTTGATAATACGTTGTTCACTAAACATTGTTAAACTAAATGGATATACACGTGCATTTATAGTACCAATCCGATTCGGAGAATTCCACCAATCATATATATTTTAAAAATGGAATCACTAGTGTTTGTTTTGGAGTTTATGTTTTAATAACTTAACGTCCGGAAAATGATCTTATTTATACCTGAATGAAGAGATGAGTAATTTACTCGCTTAATAGTAAGCGTCATGATCTAAAAACGATAACACCAATTGAATTTGGAATTACAAAGCACTGTTATGTGCTCGTCACCTTAAGACATATCTTAAGCCACATAACGCCCAGTAATTACGCTAGCTACAATGTCCTATAAACCGGTACACAACAATTCATTCGTCCCTAATTGTTGATGTCTCATCCACTTCCAGTCGTTCTGAGCCAAGGTTCGTAACCCGTTAGTGGGTTGCCGTCAGCCGTCGGCCGTCGCCTAATTTTAAAGAGGTGTAAATGTCTAAAGTGCTCACCCGAAAGTCCCGTGTGTTTGTATAAGCCGAACCTTATCAGACGAACATAAAATCCGAAAAATAGTTAAATTTTAATGTCTTACATTCGCGTAAACATACGAAATCATCAGGCTAACAAACTGGTGTTAAAAAAAGTATTTTCAAGATACTGCTTGACGTCAGTAGACCTTACAATATTACATACCACATGCCCAGCTGGACCCTCGCATGTGAAACCTACGTAATAGGACAATGTAATCCATTATAAGCTACATATATACATAGCAAGCCTGATTCCCTTTTCAGGGGTAGGCAGGGATGTAACCTATCCATTTCGCCAGCTATGTTAGGTTCCATGTCCCATGTAACAGGCAACTATTGCCTTTTATCAGGCACATTTCCAAACATCGGGTTACTATTGGGCATAAAATCGCAATATCACTGCCCTACACGATTCTTACCAGAGACCTCGGATTGACAATCATACAGCGCACACAATACAACTACGCTATCAAGGCAGTCTCTTCTTCTTTTATAAAAGGCTGCCACCGTTTATTTATTGGTGATTGCTAATGACGAGTAAAATAGCAAATACAAAACAAAAACAGACTATAAAATCAGATCGCCATTTTTGATTTTCCAGTCTCAATCCATTATAGCCTGTCATAAAAATTGCAAACAATCTTTCCACTTATCATTAAGTAATAATTGACGGACGTTAAAAGGGTCCAATTCTGGCAATTTCGAAAACAATTTTGTGGATCGTTGGAAAAACGAATTATACCAAATGGCGGCATTATAGTCAAGTAACACACAATTCCGGCACGCACTCAATGTAATTCTCTAATGACGTGTTTACGTGAAGGAAAGGGACCGGACAATTTATTTCGGGCTTTGAGTAATCTATTTGTTAAATCTATTACGAAAGTTAGACAAAATTGCTTTAATAATCTTGGGAAATCTTGTATCAGAATATAAGTTACTTTGTTTTTGTCCATTCCTGTCGATAAGCACCATTAAACACGTTCAAATGTTATTATATTACTAGCTTTTGCTCGCGGCTCCGCCCGCGTTATAACAATCCCGTCATACATCATTGTTGATAACTTTAACCGTTTACGCAGCACAGGCAACGGAAGCTCTCAAAACTTATAATTTTCCCCGTTTTTGCAACATGTTCCATTACTGCTCCGCTCCTATTGGTCATAGCGTGATGATATATAGCCTATAGCACTCCAGGAACAAAGGACTATTCAACCCAAAAAGATTTTTTCAGTTCGAATCGGTAGTTCCTGAGATTAGCGATTACTGCTCCACTCCTATTGAATATAGCGTGATGATATATAGCCTATAGCACTCCGCGAACAAAGGGCTATCCAACGCAAAAATATTTTTTCAGATTGGACCGGTAGTTCCTGAGATTAGCCATTACTGCTCCGCTCCTATTGGGTATAGCGTGATGATATATAGCCTATAGCACTCCACGAACAAAGGGCTATCCAACGCAAAAAGAATTTTTCAGTTTGGACTGGTATTTCCTGAGATTAGCCATTACTGCTCCGCTCCTATTGGGTATAGCGTGATGATATATAACCTATAGCACTCCACGAATAAAGGGCTATCCAACGCAAAAAGATTTTTTCGGTTTGGACCGGTAGTTCCAGAGATTAGCCATTACTGCTCCGCTCCTATTGGGTATAGCGTGATGATATATAGCCTATAACACCCCATGAACAAAGGGCTATCCAACGCAAAAAGAATTTTTCAGTTTGGACCGGTAGCTCCTGAGATTAGCGCGTTCAAACAAACAAACAAACAAACTCTTCAGCTTTATATAATAGTATAGAAGTATAGATTAAACTTAACGCCCTTAGTGTCTAGGTGACGAAAGCAGTGTTACAGTAGCAGTAAGTTACTAGGATATGATTTATGTTTATGCCAAATATCATTCCATTTCGTTCAGCTTTTTCATTTGTTCATTAGCTTGTTACATTCGTTCAGCTATTTCTAAGTTTAATTCCAACAAACATCCAAACATTATCAAAATTTTTCGCAATATTAATGAGATAAAAAAGCTAAACCAATCATTACAAGAAACCATTCTTCATAGCGGTGAGAAGTATTTGCCCTACAATGAGACAAAGAAACAAAACATTGTATTAAATTATTACGTGACTAAAAAATCCATTAGCATCACCATCGATCTTCATAAGTCACGAGTGGCATTAGCCTTAAAGGCGTGAGCGGATTGTATGACATACCAACACAACGATAAATAGAGTAGGGTGAATCACAAGATTTTCAACATATGTATATTTTTTTTTAATATAAGTATAGATTACAATTTTATTGTGCTATAAAATTAATGTATAGGTCAATAAATCTCCTCATCATCATCATCAGACTTTTACTGTCCACTGCTGGACACAGGCCTCTCCCAAAGTACGCCACGCCCCGGTCTGCACATCCTGCCATCTGACTACAGGGCGTCCCGTATAAAATTTGGTATGGGGATAGTTTAAGATCCTGGGACATTTATAGGCTACTTTTATACCTGGAAAATATATAGCAGGACTTTTATCTGAAAAAACTCATTCACGCGGCAGAGCTCGCGAGCACAAGCTAGTTCTCAATAAAATTTTATTTCCTATCGGGTAAATAGCTAGTATTATTTGCCCACGTTACCAATCCATACAAACATATAACAAATAAATGTTGAAGCGGTTTCGAGTCTGCCAAGGAAGTGATGTTTATTGCGGATATTGTCAATACATTGTGACGTCA
The DNA here is from genome assembly GCF_014839805.1 of Manduca sexta. Taxonomy (NCBI): domain Eukaryota; kingdom Metazoa; phylum Arthropoda; class Insecta; order Lepidoptera; family Sphingidae; genus Manduca; species Manduca sexta. The sequence goes on from NC_051119.1 coordinate 9,153,738, forward strand.
CCCTTTCACTCTTCACACCAAATCGAATGCCTTTACAGATTCTGTCAATAGGGAACCGGCCTATATTTGATTATGTTCATTATTCTATATGTAATGGTTAAAAACACGAAAAAAAAGCACTCCTGCGGAAATTGCACAAAAATTGGTTAAAAAATGAGCCAGTAATTCATATTTCAAATATTGCAACGTGCAGAAGTGGGCGCGTTGTGGGGATATCGCTTCATCTCTTTCTTTCGCACGCGTCGCAATTCCCGATGACGTCAAATGTGGGTATTACTGTCTCTTTTCTGTTTCTTGTTAATTACCCCTTCCACCGACGTTCAAAGACTTATAACTTGTTGATTTTTACCGGATTTTAATAATTCCTTTTGTATTATAATTTATATAACGTAAATATTTGATAATAGTAAAGAATAAAAATGAGTCCGGTACCCTATTGTACGTTGTGGGGTTTAATCTGGAGTTTTCAATGTTACTAGCAGTTATGACTTATGGAAATTTGAGATGATTACCAGTGGCGTAGCTTGTCATAGAAGGGATCTATATCAAAGTTTGTTGGGGGCCCTTCAGAGTAGTGAGAACATTTGCTTGCCTGCTTAGGTTAATGTAGGTAGGGGCCAAGAGGGGTCCCTCCAGCTCGGGAGCCCCATATCAATGAAGAGGCAGATACAGCGGTAGCTAGCCCCTCATAGTTACCATAAAAAAAAAATTTTTGCTTGATATCCTACTATATTATGTACAATACGAGTGGTATTTAATGGTCGTACCAACGCTTGCTCGGGCTTCAATGTCAGGTCCAAGATTTCAGCAATGGTGACTGCCCCTATGTTAATTTTTTTCATAAATTACTGTTAAAATCATGTCGAAGCCTAAAATTATAAGTTTCAACCAAAGCTAAACTACCCTAACTTCTAAATTCTAAATCCTTAATCAACGGAATCAGACCCAACACAAGTGTTACATATTTCGCCGAGAAAATCGTGACAATCAAACGCACAATACACGTCCTTCACAAGGAACGACACAAAAGAAACGTTTAAGAATGAGAACGGAGTGATATAGCACGTAAACACGACTCGTTCAGGGAACTTAAAGAAGGCTCAAAACCGACAAACCTTTAGTTAATTGGGGCAATTTTTTTTATTGCTTTGAATGACGAGACGAACTTGCCGTTCGCCTGATGTTAAGTGATACGACCGCCCATAAACAGTAGAAACACCATCCAACACCTTCAATTACAAAGTATTGTTTGGTATTCCACTGCGCTCGCCATCTTGAACGTGAGATGTTAAGTCTCATTATGTCCAGTATTTACACTGGCTACAATGTCCTTCAAACCGGAACACAACAGTGACTACACACTGCTGCTTGGCGTCAGAAATAGACATTGCGGTGGTACCTACCCAGGCGGAATCTCACATATGTGAGACCTACCACCAGTAAAAAACCCACCAGGGCATAGTACGTTATAGAAAATAAAACATGGTTGCCTAGTTAACATGGGAAATAATGATTTAAAACATCTTAAATAATTGGCAAGACTGTTATAAGTTTTATTGCAATTGATCGCCTGATAGTAAGCGATATGACAGCTCATAAACAGAAGCAATACCATACAGAACTTTGAATGACAAAGTTAATTATACTCCATTGCGCTCGTCACTCTGACACGAGACGTTAACTCTCAGTTAAATAATATAATAACATCGGCCCTGTATTATATACTGTCCCACTGCTGAGCACGGGCCTCCTCTACTACTGAGAGGGATTAGGCCTTAGTCCACCACGCTGGCCTAGTGCGGGTTGACATACTTCACTAACCCTCAAAATTCCTATACAGAACTTCTTCAGGTATACAGGCTTCTTAACGATGATTTCTTTCACCATCAAAACGAGAGATAATCAGCAAAACACACATGATTTTGGAAAAGAGAGGAGTGTGCCCTGGGATTTTGAAACTGCGGACATCTTCTTGGCAGTCCGTTCCACAACCAACTAGACTATTACCGCTTAATGCCTAATATTTACTTTACGATTTAGTATATTGATTAAGTATACGCTTACCATTACAAGAACGGGACGTGATATCATTTTTTTTTGGTTAATCAGTTATGATTCTCCTCATGTGTAACCCTTATAGGGTCGTCTGGCCATTCTTTTGTTCTAAATGTACGTAATTCCTGCGTAAAAACGAAACGATTCTCCAAGTAATAACATCCTTAATTGAATATTTATTTATTATGCTCCATTCCTTATCATATGACCTAAATATGGATATGAATATATGACTAGACATCGTCTAGACTAAAAAAGAACGCTTACATTTTTCTATATTGCAATACAATTACTTTTATTTCTATAACCGGCTGCAAAATGAGACAAATAACCCATTCAACTGATAATAAGAGACATCACTTTGCATTAATTAAAATAAAAATACCATCAGAATTTAAAACACTTCTAGGTTTTCTTTGCGGCTTCACCCGTGTGAATGAGTTTTCTGGGATAAAAGTCCCGGTATGTATTTTCCTAAGAAAGAAAGTAACCTTCCTAGGGTCTTAAATTATCTGCATACCAAATGTTATAAAAATCTGTTCAGTAAATTGTAAGAAAATCGATAACATACAGACGGGCAGAAAAGGATGTTTTATAATACGTATAAATATCCGCGTAATGCTGAACTAGAAGTAATCCTGCGATGAGACGTTGGATTTTAAGTCTTTTAATGCCTAATAATTACATAATCTATAAAGTCTTTACAAACATAGTGCTCGACGGCAACAACCGATAATATTTCTTATATTGCTACGATAGAGATCAAAATTGTATTTAAAAGCAAACTATCCAAACACGCACATGTGAATTAAATACATTTGAAACTAGTGGCTCAGTTTACTCCAGTTTAATTAATAATGTTTCCGAGATGCGGAATTATAGGAAATAATCTCGTCCTCATTTTGTACATTGTAGTTTGTACCTGTGAACTACTTGCTGCCACAATCGTTTAAAGATAAAGCAAAAAATTTGCAGTCTATGTTATGTTACCGCGCTTTCTACGACCTGTCAATGTCATTGTACTTTTTTGTGTGCTGCGCGCTGTTCACGTATTTTAATTTTGTGTTAAAATGGGAAAAGACAAGAAAAGAAAACGCGATATGATCAACGAGTTGAGCGAGCGGCTAATGGAGCTCGAGAAACGTATGAGGCGGAGACATTCGGGTAAGTTTTTTCTTATAAAACGCAGATTACCTGGAAAATCCAATTATCTTGTTCTCAAGAGTTTTCACGCGAGGTTAACCATGAGACCGGGTTTGTCGGCTCCTAATTAAAAATACCACTATGATTGAGCTTTCACGAGAGGTTGGCCGGTGGTACCTACACTCAAAGTTACTTTGCTGAAGAACTTTGTCAGTGTATACATCCTTGTGGCTTTCACGAGAGGTTAGCCTGAGGCGCTCCCCCCTTTGTACTTGCACTGTTTCTGTTAGACACAGCGATTTTTATTATTCGTAGATGACTACGAAACGAGCCCGAGTTCTCAAGGCTCGCGTCACCGAGAGAGGAGTGAATCGCGCCACCGACAGAGGAGTGAGTCACATCATCGACAGAGGAGTGAGTCGCGTCAGCGAGAGACGAGTGAGTCGCATCATCGAGAAAGGAGTGAGTCGTGTCAACAGCATCAGACTTCAATAATACCCGACACAATACAACAAACACTGGGGGATCCTCCTTTGCCATCAAATATTGAGGAACTTTTGGGCGAAGAAGGCACACCTTCTGCCAATAATGCTATAAGCATCCATGATGGATTGTCCAGGCGCTGGACTACAATAATTCAAAATGGTCTCAAGGAAGACACAAAATACAAATTATAAAGAAATATGACACTCCCAAAATCTACCGTTATTGATTCCACCCAAGCTTAATGAAGAAGTAGTGGCTGCCATGAATGATAGTGGTATCAAGAGAGATAGGAGAATTGCTGAACAGCAAGTTGTGTTGGGTGCAGCAGTGACATGCATTGCAAAGGTGCTGAATAATATAATTTGTCTGGACAACAAGGAAAACATTGAAATCCTAAGTGACTCTGGTAGACTACTTTGTGATTTGTATTACAATAACTGTATGACAAGGAGATCTTTGATTCTTCCGGGACTTAATAAGGAGATGAAAGAGTTAATGGAGAAAACACCAATTTCAGAGTATTTATTTGGTGATAAGCTTCAGGAAAAAGTGAATGCCGTTAAAGCTGTAAAAAAGTCCGGACAAGAATTAAAAAACACACCAACTCAGGCAAAACCACCTATGAAACCGAATCAAAAAAACTACAGGGGCCCACAACGGCTGCAGGCAGCTCGTCCCAGTGGGCCGAAACAAACAAAGAAGATAAGGCATGTGGCGAAACCAACAGTTCGGGCGAAGCGGTCGCCCCCGAGGCACTATCATTCCCGGCGCCAGAATCGCCGGTAGATCAGGTACAAACAGGTAGATTAAAACTATTTTTAAAAAACTGGAATAGCATCACTACAAACAAAACCATACATACATGGATCAAAGGATACTCTTTTGCCTTTTGTAAGTACTCCTGTACAAGATGCTATTCCACAAAATATGTTCAGCCAAGAAGAAAATAAGCTTATTTCCATAGAAATAAATAAGTTGTTAAAGTTGGGTGCTATAGTGGAATGTTCACATTCCGATGGACAGTTTCTGTCTAGTATATTCTTACACCCCAAGTCAGATGGTACTTGGAGATTTATCTTAAATCTCAAAAAACTTAATAATTTTATTGCTACTAGACACTTCAAACTTGAAGACATTAGAACTGCGACTAAACTTATGGCCTCAGGGTGTTTTATGGCCACAATAGACCTGAAAATGCATACTATTTGCTCTCAATAACAAATTCTGATAGAAAATATTTACGTTTCCTGTTTCAAGGTACTTTATATGAATTCACCTGTCTTCCATTTGGTCTTAGCACAGCCCCATATGTATTCACAAAGATCATGAAACCAGTTGTTTTCCATCTGAGGTCCCTAGGTTTACTTTCAGTAATTTATCTTGATGACTTTCTTTGCATAGCTGATACATATGAAAAATGCTTACAAAATGTATCTACTACAAAACAAATCTTAGAAAGCTTGGGATTTATAATTAACACAGATAAAAGCCATCTTGAACCCAGTCAAGTCTGTCAGTATCTTGGCTTTGTTTTAGATTCCAGATTTTTTTCAGTTTCACTCCCTGCTAGAAAGATAGAATATATTTCCAAACTTGTAAATAATATTAGAAAAGCAGAGATGCAAAATTATAGAATTTGCCCAACTACTAGGTACACTTGTAGCAGCATGCCCAGCTGTAGAGTATGGCTGGTTGTATACCAAAACCTTAGAAAACCATAAGACAACTGCATTAAAAAATAATTATGAAAATTATAATGCCTTTCTTCCTATTAACAAAGAAGTTCAAATAGACTTGCAGTGGTGGGCATCACATATTAAATCTAATTCCAATAGTATCAAACAATTTAATTTTTGTTTAGAAATCTTTTCAGATGCCTCACGAACTGGTTGGGGACTGGTATGCAATAACATTAAAAACCATGGACATTGGACTGAACATGACAAAATGTTTCATATAAATTACCTTGAATTGTTAGCTGCATTTATAGGATTAAAAACATATGCACTAAATCTTAGGCATTGTGAGGTTCTATTGAGAATAGACAACACAACAGCCATAGCTTATGTTAATAAGATGGGTGGCACTCGCTTCCCACATCTACATAGTCTTGCAAGGAAACTTTGGCAATGGTGTGAGGAAAGACATATATGGGTATATGCTTCTTATATTAGTTCAAAAGACAATACCATTGCAGATCTAGAATCCAGACGTCCTAAGTCTGAAATTGAATGGGAATTATGTGATAAAGCATATGAAATGATTGTTGTCAAATTTGGTAAACCACATATTGATTTGTTTGCAAATAAATTTAATGCAAAATGCATAAAATACGTATCATGGCTACCTGACCTAGATGCTTTCACTGTAGATGCCTTTACCATAAACTGGCATGGAATGTTATTTTATGCATTCCCTCCATTTGCACTCATTAGTAGAGTGCTACAAAAAATAAAGAGAGAAAAAGCCATTGGTATAGTTTTAGTACCCTGGTGGCCAACACAACCATGGTATCCATTTTTCAAGTCCATGGTTGTATCTGAAGAACTTATACTGGAACCCAGTAGTGATCTATTGTTATCTCCTTCCAGATGTCCGCACCCCTTACACAAGAACCTGAGATTGGTAGCCGCCAAATTATCAGGCGCGCGTTTCTGAATAGGGGGATGCCAGCTTCTTCAATTGACATAATGCTAGCCTCACTGTCACTTAAGACTACCAAACAATATGAATCCGCTCTTAAACAGTGGATACTTTTCTGTAAAAGCCAGGGTGTAGATCCTCTCTCATATTCAGTTCAAACTGTAATTGCTTTTTTGACTTCTAAGTTTCATGAAGGATTGTCCTATAGTACACTCAATACTATGAGGTCAGCTATTTCCCTAATTCTGGGCCCACAATTGGGGACAGATGAACGGATGACTAGGTTCTTCAAAGGCATATTTAAATTAAGGCCTAAAAAGCCTAAATATGAAGTAGTCTGGGACCCTAGTATTGTTTTAGATTACTTATCCAGTTTATACCCTAATGAAAGCCTCGGTTTAGAATTAATTACCAAAAAGTTGGTTACTCTAATGGCTCTAGTAACGGCACACAGAATTCAAACCTTATCTCTCATATGTATTGACAATATTACAATTAATGATAATAATGTCACAATTAAAATTACAGAATTAATAAAAACATCTGCTCCAGGTAGACCTCAACCTAATTTAATATTACCATTTTTCAAAGAAAATTGTAGTATATGTCCTGCAACAACTCTTTTATGTTATTTAAACTATACTGCAAAATTAAGGCAAGATTGTAAGAAATTAATTATTACAACTAAGAAACCCTTTCATGCAGCATCTACAACTTCTATTAGTAGATGGATAAGACAAATTTTATCCAGTAGTGGTATAGACACTGCCAAATTCACTGCATATAGCACAAGACATGCATCTACTTCAAAGGCTTCTGAAGGCGGAATTAATATTGAGGTCATAAGGAAGGCTGCAGGTTGGAGCCAGAGATCTCTAACTTTTGCCAGGTTTTACAAGATGCCTATTGTTGGAGATCCTAATGCCTTTGCTAATTCTGTATGCTCTATAAGTAGCTGATTAACTATGGTTTTAATTATGTATGTTGATTTTGTGTTCTATATATACCTAAATAATTGTTTAACTAAATTGTTACCTATGTGTCCAACAAAGATTAAGACTGATTAGTAATAAACTTATGATTAATGAATAAGATTTATAAATGTATGATTAATTAAAAATATAAGCATTAAATATATAATTATTAAAATAGTCTCTGGACTAATAGACATAATAGTTATCTATTTGCATCACCCTATGGGCAACCATGTATATGTAAACTTATATATATCGTTATGGGACAACAAATTATAATAATATATATTTTGTTATTTAATAACACAACTTCTTTCTTTAAACATCTACAATGTACAAAATGAGGACGAGATTATTTCCTATAATTAAATAGATCGGACTAACTTACCAAGTGACGTCCGATCCTCAATTATGGGAAGTAATCTCGTCCTCATTTCGGTCCCAACCCTAGATTACATCCTTCCTTTTCTATCTAATATGGTTGACTATAGTTCAACTACCCCCCCTTCTTATATATTTTAAGTTGTGTTAATGCTTTGAAACAATGACATTGACAGGTCGTAGAAAGCGCGGTAACATAACATAGACTGCAAATTTTTTGCTTTATCTTTAAACGATTGTGGCAGCAAGTAGTTCACAGGTACAAACTACAATGTACAAAATGAGGACGAGATTACTTCCCATAATTGAGGATCGGACGTCACTTGGTAAGTTAGTCCGATCTATTTAATTAATGCAACTCCCACGATCGCGCGGTGTCAATTAGTTATATGTGGAATGCAATGTTTGGGAATTTGGTAACGAAAATTGGCACAGGAGGTTTTTAACGTTGGTTATCTTCTTCGGTTTAGTTTTCAAATACGCATATAATAATATTAGCCTTGTATTATAATACTGTCCTATTGCTGGGCACGGGTCTCTTCTACTACTAAGCGGGATTATGCCTTGGTCCACCACGCTGGTCTAGTGCAGATTGGCCGACATCACAAACCCTCAAATTTGTATAGTGAACTTTTTCAGGTATACAGGCTTCTTCACAATAATTTCCTTCACCGTTAAAGCCAGCTATTATTGACAAACAATACACAAATATCTTTAAAAAATACATTTGTCTCGGCAGTCCGTTCCACTCCCAACTAGGCTTTAGCGATTTTATTTTAATTTATTTTATATAAATAAACCAACCCTCCTTATCAATCCATTTAAATTTAAAAGTACATCACGATTCTTCTAGAAAAAATGCTACGATAAGTCAGCATTCAAGCAAGAATGTCGCCCGTCGGGGCGCGTCTTAATAAGAAGGTTGCATGACACGTATGGTTGTACATACGTAGCGTTCGATGAATGAATCGCATACTTCTTAAAGGCCGGTACAAATGCTCGTTTGGGCGTGTAGTTTTAAATGTCTTATCACCAAGTCATAAGAATGCTTATGATTTCGTACCAAGGTAAACATACATATAATCCGTATCCTGCAAACAGAATTTTACGTTTCGCACTCACGCGCATTTCAGCATTTATCCTATTTACATGCACTTTTAAGCAATCACCATAAAAACATTTTTTTTATATAGGGGCACCGCAAAATGGCCGCACTGCACCTCATGGTGGAGTGCGGTCCAATAATACGACTGACGAGAGATGATTTATTGGAACCGGTTGTATACAGGCTGATCCCGGAACGCGACACACTTACGTGGGCCACTATGGCGGGATTCAACACGTTGTGTACGGTGGTCGCTATCCGGGCGGATATAAATTATATTCTACCACCAGCAAGGAGCATTCGAGAATCATGTTTCTGCCAAACCCTAGTCAATCGTTCACTTCTACTCATTCTAAAACACATTTTATTAAAATAAGGTGCCCATTAAACATATAAAAGCGAGCGATTTTAACACTTGCATTTAAAGTGTAGGGCGATGCCGTAGCAGGCAAATGTCGCCTCTATTTATACTGACCTGAATTCTAAGGAGACGTGTCGATCGATTGCGAATTATACGGATATTTACGAATAGAATACTCCATTTATGGATGACTGAAATATAATTAATTAGTAGTTAACGTGTTTGAATGTGGCCAAAAGGCCGACATAATTGTGTCCACTGTCGAGGCGTAATCATCTCTCGTCAGTCGACATTCTATTGCAACCCACTCCACGTACCATAAGGTGCATTGGGGACCCCTTGGCGTGCCCGCACAAAAATATACGAACTTATTGAGGTTAACGATAAAGTTCCCAAAATATGTCTTTCATTATAGTTACCATATTCAGAGAATAAAAACAAATCCGGGAATGTCATTCACACGGACAGCGCCGCGAGTAACAACTAGTATATAAACTACAAGTATATAAAATGAAACAGTGAATTGCATACTTCACTAAAATCCTGCTTAGTGATTCCGAGTAAATGTACTTAGAAACAGCGCTGCGCTTTAACATTTTATTAACACTGGAATATTCATAAGGGGGTGGATAGTGATGGTGCCTGGTTTAACCGTGCCTTAATCATTAATGTTTCATAATACATAACTTTGCATCTTTATGCAACCGATATATTGATTTCGGTTTATCAAAGTAAATGTGGGATCAGTGTTTGTTGTTGCAAGCAGCTGAAATTCCGCTGTGCACTGCACGTACTAATCTCTATATATCGTTAAGTACTTAACTATATTTGGGACCAACAGAACTCAAAAAACCGGACTAATGAGAGTTGGACACGTGCACCGAGGGTTTCGTACAAACTTGTACGTTGCCAAAAGCAAAATTAATAAGTACATTTTTACGGTGTTCAGATTTTTTCCTTTATATGTACTGACATTGCTTCTTACTAAATTTCATGGTTCTAACTCAGCGGGAAGTACACTATAGATTTTGATTTCCTTGTGAAATCGCAAAATATACGGAAATATATGACATAAACGGTTATGATACCTTTTAATCGCCTTGACTTACTAGTTTCATTTTTTCACAGTTTATAAAACTCTCGATCTCGAATATTAGATATAAATTTCTATTTGTTCGTTCTTGAGAAAAAGGGTCTTGACAAACAGCCAGACTTGCAGGTAGACGGTCAAAAATTGTTGAAAACCATTTTTTTTCTTTTCGCCAACGTTGTAAGAATGCTATTTACAAACATTAAAAGCGTTTACCTCAATAATTAATTATTTTTAATTCCATATAATGAAAACACAACTCGTCCACTCACAAACTTAATATAAATAAGTTTGAAATTATGATATTAATACACAAATAGAAGGCTAAAGAAAACAATCGTGGGGTGACCTCTCGGTCTGTGACCGTCTGCTCCTTCGTATCTCGCTGCTTAATGACATATTTTGTGGGATTATTGCTGTTTAACCTGCTCGATACGTTTGCTTTGTTGGATCAGACGCTGGTTATCCCGAAATATAAGATTGAAGGATAACTCTCGTAAGTTGATGTTATATTTAGAAAACACTATGCTTACTACTTAGGTAGTGTGCTTAGTAATGCGACTGAAAATGGCCCGATCCCTAATATGGCCCACCATTCATAATTAAAAACCTATTACGGTTTTATCCTAGTTCTTTTATTATAAAATTTTATAGTATATGATTAAATATAATGATTAAATATAATAATATACACTGACCCACTACTAGACACGGGCCTTCTCCACTGAACATAGGGATTATGCCTTAGTCCATCACGTTGGAGTATATATAGTGACTAGCTTTTGCCCGCGGCTCCGCCCGCGTTATAAAGCTTTTCAGGCTAAAGTTTTCCGTTATAAATGTAGTAGTTTCTCGGGAGCCTATGTTCTTCCCAGGGTTTCAAACTGTCTCCATACCAAAGTTCATCTTAATACGTTGGGTAGTTTTGAGTTTAACACGTTCAGACAGACAGATGCAGCGGGGGACTTTGTTTTATAATATATTTTTATAGAACTTTAAGAGGAACAATCCCGTCATACATCATTGTGGCATAACCTTAACCGTTTACGCAGCGCACGCAACGGAAGCTCTCAAAACTAATAAATTGTCCCCGTATTTGCAACATGTTTCATTACTGCTCCGCTCCTATTGGTCATAGCGTGATGATATACAGCCTATAGCACCCCACAAATAAAGGGCTATCCAACACAAAACGAATTTTTCAGTTAAACTGGTAGTTCCTGAGATTAGCCATTACTGCTCCGCTCCTATTGGTCGTAGCGTGATGATATATAACTTAGAGCACTCCACAAACAAAGGGCTATTCAACACAAAAATATTTTTCACTTTCGAATCGGTAGTTCCTGAGATTAGCCATTACTGCTCCGCTCCTATTGGGTATAGCGTGATGATATATAGCCTATAGCACTCCACGAACAAAGGGCTATCCAACGCAAAAAGAATTTTTCAGTTTGGACCGGTAGTTCCTGAGATCAGCCATTACTGCTCCGCTCCTATTGGGTATAGCGTGATGATATATAGCCTATAGCACTCCACGAACAAAGGGCTATCCAACGCAAAAAGATTTTTTTAATTTGGACTGGTAGTTCCTGAGATTAGCGCGTTCAAACAAACAAACAAACTCTTCAGCTTTATATAATAGTATAGATATGTTGCAATTTAATCAAAGGATTTTATATCTTTATATTTTTTTTATGAAATGAATTTATGAAAAAAAATAAGTAAAGTGGGTGACCAGTGGTCCCATTACCTTAGAGTAGCTTTTAGGATCCACGGCAGCAAGGCTGATCGACCTCATGCTGTTGCTGCTAAACAAGACGGTATTGGTGCGATGACATCTAAGTTCCCGCACAATTAGGGCCGATAGGGGTACCACGTAAGAAGATTTGCGGTACTCAAGTAGCCATCGCGACAAAACAAATCCTGACTAATGTGCCAACAAGAACCATCATGGGTTTTTGGTTTCTAAACTGATTTAAGATATATAGGGTCAAATTGGAGCCATTCCATCATGTTTTAAGTCTCAATGCTGGGTCACAAGACCTCAGATAACCGCGAAAAATTAAAGGGTAAATCTTCCAACTCATACCTCTCCCAAATAAAGATCATTTCACAAACTCACAAAAACAAGGAAAAACAGGATGGCATAACAATTTCCATTAAATTGTCAGTTGAAACAATTCACATAATAATTAAGTCGTGGCGGCCGTAAAAAGCGTGTGTTGTGGGCTGGCAGCCTTGTTTGTATTGTAGAGGTAGAAAAACAGAATTTGCTGACTCTTAGTATCCAAGTACATTTACCCTTAGTGTGAGTCAGCAGGATAGGGCGCGGCCTTACTGTTAGCTGAGAAACTTGGCTAGGAATCATAAGTAAACAATATGTAGTTAGTATTTTTTTTAGACTAATTTTACTCGTAATTTTTAATAGTCTACAACAAAGCCGTTATTCGCGTCTATCTGCTTCATCATCATCAACCGCAGAATGTTCACTGCTGAACATGGACCTCCCGCATAGATTTCTACATCGACCTATGGAAAGCGGCCTGCATCCAGCAACCTGTTTGCTTAGGTCCTAAATTATTAAAAACTTTTGAATTGGTTTGAAATTTTATGTTTTACTTTGATCAATTTTATTCTACGAAATGGCTATCACGTGGAACCGGACAATAATAGTTATTCCAAATAAATTTAACTATGACTCGAAACTGCAAAATTTAAATACTTCTTGTAAAAAAATATCGATAGTAGAGAAGGAATCTGCTTGGCAAAACATGGATCTTAAATCATAATAATTATTATTTAATAAATAAAATCGATTAATTACTTTCGGAGACAACATTCTATATACACTCAAACTTCAGCTCTACATAATATTGGAATTTTTTTTTAATGACTAACATAGTTTTAAGTGTTTTTTTTCTGTTTTCTTTGTTTTGTTATTTCTTGTAAATTTCTTTCTTCTTCTTCTTTCTTTCTTCTAAATATCCGCAATATCATGAAAATCCAAGAAATCCATTTCTAAATAAAAAACAAACCGCATAAAACGCCGACACTCGGACCAAACCATCCATCCCGTACCAAACGCACTTTAGTAAACAAGCTGACGATTAGCGTACAATTGAGGCAAAAACCCGAGGGACCACCGACCCCGGCAAACGATCCCGTCTAAAGGAGTGCCAAATGAAGTGAGGGCACACTCATTTATTTGCACAAAGGGATCATACACGTTTCAGATTTAAGGAATCGATTAGGTGAACAAATAAACCTTATTATCTAAGGTAAGCAGAGATGTAAAGATGCTATGATCTCCAAAGAAGAAGCGCAACTGGGGCACTCATTTACCGTGTGTATTTCGTCCTATGATGTGATAGAGAGTCTATAGACAGACCCGACTCACTCCAATGCTATCTAACGTAAGCAGAGAAGTAAAGATACCATGATCTCCAAAGAAGAACCGCTACTGGTGCACAAGTTTGCAGTTTGTATTTCGTCCTATGATGTGATAGAGAGATTCTACAGACAGACCCGACTGACTCCACTGCTATCTGAGGTAAGCAGACATGTAAAGATACAATGATCTCCAAAGAAGAGGCGCTAGTGGTGCACCAATTTACCATGTTTATCAGTCCTAAGATTTGATAAAGAGAATGTACAGACAGACCCGGCTCCACGGCACCTGAGTGGTAAGTGGAGTGGGATCCAGATTGGCAGACACTAGGGTTAGAATTTTTGTTGTTTTTATGGGACCAAATTCGGAGCATAAAATCAATTATTAAAACAATTATCAAAAAAATTCACGCCGAATTGATGACCCCTTTTTTTGAAGTCGGTTAATTAGTCTAATTTGTAAAAAGTTTTGCATGGTGTAACATAAAAGTATACGTGTTGTATTGAGAATTTCCTCCGTTTTTTTTGGGGGTCTAAAAGATGATAGCCCCTGGCCAGTCGGCACGATTATGTATCTATGTTTGAAACCAGATACACAGGCTGAACCAAGAACGCGAAGAACTTCGTTTATGTTTACGATAGAAGTGTGAACTGCTATATCAAGTTTAATCTTCTAACAAGTTCTCTAAATTTTAAAACATTCTATTATTAGTTCGCAATTAATATTTATCTTTGAACATCGCAGTTTCCAAAATTAATCTACGGCTTACATCGTGTGTTAACAAAACCAACAAAATGTACCGAAATCTTAATCAATTTAAAATTAACGTAACAAGATCCACAGGCAAGTTGACAAATAAATCTAATTAGTGTGTCGAGGACTATACACTTTGAACTCAAAGTTACACAATGTCTTATGGAATTGTGTTAAAACTTGTGTCGCTTATACAATCTTTGGGATGATGGTAAACTTAACATGAAACAATTAACCTCGTCAGAGTGCTATAAAATAAAAAAAAAATAAAATACTTTATTTATCACGTAGGCGAACAAAGTTGCACTTATGATACGTCAAAACAAAGAATAAGAATAATTATTATTTCTAAACAACTATTAAAATCACTTATATAACTATGGAGATTTTAAATTAGGGATAAAGTTTATACAAAAGACTAGGTACAAAAGTACGAAGTAACCAGCTCGGGCTGGCAAGTAGGGGGAAATATATAATTATTCTTTGTTAAGTGGTTAGAAAGATAAAACGTGTCTTTGTGATTATGATTTCAATTATTTGTTTGAATTTAGAATTTGCAAGAAATCTACGTGAAACTTGTCTTCACCATCGATATATATGTACTGCAATCCATACACCTAATTTTAGTATGATTTCAACATTGGCAACGTGTTCAACTTTTCAATTTTAATAAGACACCGACTCCAAAATTGGTATCCAGTATATACCTGTTATTTGAAATTATTTTTAGGTTTTGAGTGGTTTTTGAAGGCGGTTTAATTATTTGTTAAAATTATTTTTTATTTACATCTATGGCTCAAGTAACTTATGGTACAGTGTTATTTTCAATTAGATAAGTATGTGGTTTCATTTAGTAACGGTATGTCAAAATGGCCCTGTATATGTGCAAAAAATATAACATAGTACTTTGTAATAGTAAGCCAGCGATATGAATACAAGGCGTTAATAGTTTCCACAACTCATTACTTCGAAGTAAAAGTAAATTCACCACACCTTAATTATTTCTCACATATGAACCTGAGAAACAATTTAAACTCGTGTATTCGTGTAAATTGCAAACGATCTTGTAAACCGAATTGGTTGCGGGAACGAGGGGGAACATTCGAGAAATCTTGCAAGCAACTCCAAACGTCTTAGGACTGCATGTAGACATTCTGGGGCGTACAATGTGCGGTCTCAGAGCAGTCACTCCTTTGTAATAAGGGCGATTTTAACGTTAATTAGTTTGCATTCAGGAGTTTTGTCGCGTGAAACGCGATTAAGGTTAATGTCTAAGTAACTAAAGTCCACTGTATACTTTTCCGGTATAAACTCATATACACTCACTACTTTGTTCACCGAAGGGGTATGCAGAGGCGCAACTGGTGCACCAAATTTCACCAAAATGATAGAGGACGAGTCAATTGCCATATCGGTCACAAGTTCCAGACTCCGGACTGAGTAAACAAAAAGCAATATCTGTCCGGCCCGGAGATCGAACCCGTGACCTCAACACTACAGTCCTGCCGTAAGGCAACTACGCCGGTAAAAATTGTACTTATATGCTAATCCAGGACATGGTGTTTCTGTATGCAAAATGTCATCCAGTTCCATTCAGTGGTTTCTGTGTTTACTTCTTTCATACATCTTTACAAAATTTCGCACAAAATCTATCGATATATATATATATATATATATATATATATATATATATATATATATATATATATATATATAAAAATGAATCCCTATTTCCCTTGGTCACGCCATCACGCGTGAACGGCTGGACCGATTTCACTTTTTTTGTTGCGTTTGTTATTGTCAGGAGAAGGTTCTTATGAAAGAAAAAATTGCGCGGAAAATTAGTAAATTTAAGAAAACTTAACGACAATATTAATTTTACATAACTGTCAGTGGTTTGAAATAACTGTCAGCGATTGACAGAATGCGCGCGTGCATACATAGTTAAGACAGGACAACGTCTGTCGGGTCAGCTAGTTTATAATATTAGTAAGATTGTGTGAACAACATAGCATTTACCCTTACTACCCTAGGTTCGGAGTTAGGTAATTCGCTAGAGGTGAAATTGTGGTTGTCTTAGGAAAATTCGCCACAATTCTCGGTGAAAATGTAAAGTTTAGAATGGAATTTCTGGAAATTTCGACACGTTGCCTCCAGACCGTCTCATGCATGAAATTTATCCGCGCGCAGTCTAATCTAGATAACTGTATAGTGTACTTATATGTTACTTATATTTACGTATAGACTATCCCTCTTATTCATAAACGTTATTTATCTAAGGAAGAAGTATTGCTGTGATAGCAAGTCTGTTTCTCAGCTTTGTGTATGTGACAACTTGCTTTTTTTTTAGCTCTATTTATCTGAGAGCCAATTAGATTAAAGTTGTATCCCAATATTAGCCAATCACAACGGCCGTATGAAACAGACTAGTTATAACAGCAACGCTCCGTCTTTAGATAAATAACGTATAAAATTTATTTATATTATTATTGTTGAAATAGTCATATTCTTATGAATAAGGGGGTATGTTTATTTCAACTCCTGTTAGGAATGATACAAACTTAGTATATCCTTCACAATACCAATGGCGAAGGGCCTATATAATACGTTTGCTGCCGACTTCCCTTTATGGAGAATTTATGTAGAAATTAATTATCATTAGAACGATTTGTAGACAGCAATTATGCATATTAGTACTTATATGTTGTGTCGGGTTTCCTTTTGGAAAATTTCACCATTCGTTACTGCAAGATACTTATAAGAAACGAAATAACATAGTAGATATTTGGGAATATTAATTAAAACATTCCATTATATTGTTTCTCTGGACATATCAACATAAAAATAACGAATAAATTAAATCAAAACTTAAAATATACAAAATGTTATCAAAATAATCTAGCGGTTAATGCGTTTAGTTCAAATATGTTCACAAACTCAATTTACAATATTAATTACAGTAGAATGATATTTCACATAACCAGACAAAATTCGGAGAACCAGAATTCAGCCAGAAGTCATTTTATTTATTACAATAAATAAACGAATTACGTACAGTGGAAGGAGATTAAATATTAAATTATATATGTTATAAATATGATGCGAAGTTTTACGGGATATGATTATTTAAGGCTAACAATTGCCCGCAGCTACGCTCTTGTAAAATGCCCTTTTAATATTTTTTAATTACATTCTGTCATTTGTCTTGCGTGAAGAAAACAATCACATGACATGCTTGTCTTTACCTGTTTAACATCGTATCAAAAATCATCCATCAATAATGATTATTTTCACCACAAATCCTGGTGTCAGTTTTATATTATTGTAGTTAAGTGTGTACATATATAGCGTGTGCGTGTGTTTCTGGCGGAATGTGTGATGTTGCCACGAATTCCATTAAAGTAATAGTTACGGGTGTATAATTAAAATTATTTCTTATTGATATTTATTTTGTTCGCAACTTACTACTATTAATAATTTCATATACAGTTAGTAATTCATTTTAAAGCGTTATTTCAAGAAAAAAAGTATGTGGTTTTATTTACTAACGCATATCAAAATTTACCTGTATTATGAATATTTTCACCGCACTGTTCCTTCTGCATACAAAAGTATGTTCAAATTTCAGGATAAATATAAATCAGAATGAAATAACATCGGTCTATTCACATATTTGTGCCGTAATGAGAGATCAAAACGATTTGTGTATGTACGAGGAAACGCGAGCAAATTAATACACTTGTAGGTAGCGAACTTTGAGCGCGTTTGTTAGAACAATCCGTTTTGCGAATGTATTCTATTGAGGTTGAGAGAATAAGGAAATGTTACTAATATTTTCCTTATTCTTGTTATTTTAGTGTTATTTAATGAGGATTATTGAAAAAATATATTAATTAGATAAGTGCATAATGTGATTCATGGATCATAATCATTGTTGGTCCATTTTTTTAAACGTGCACGGCTAAGACCCTCTGCATCTGATAGTAAGTTGTGTGCAATAGAATGTCGACTGACGAGAGATGATTACCTCTCGGCAGTTGATACAATTATGCCGGCCTGTTGGAACCGGATATACACAGGCTGATTCCGGAACGCGACACTTACGTGGGCGGGCCACTATGATGTGTTTTTTTTTGTGTACGGTGGTCGCTCTCCGAGCGAATATAAAATATATCCTACCACAACATGATCCAACATATTCATATTCATTTTATTGAAAATATAATTAACGAAGCTGTTAATTTTAAACACTGTCATAAATTAAACGTTATTGATAGTGTTCTTAGTACTCAAGGTGAAACCATTCCAGTTAGGCCACATATTTCAATAAAAAATACAGATCCCACATGTCCTTCCGTTAAACCATATACGGATTTTAAAATTAAACTATTTTTTGGATTTTATTGCGTTTTAATATACTATAATTTCTCCCGGCAATTCGAAGACTTTGCAGCCTTCGTGGTCACGGGCGGACTGAGGTGTTGTTCATCCGCAAAGTTACAATATCTACCTACGCCGCGATAAATGAACTAAAAACCAATTGCATTTTTTTCTCTCCTCTCTTTATCATGTACTGTAGTCTTTACGTTAAACTGATTTTGAAAACAACAACACCAAAGTTTCTTGCCCGTTCTTCTCTTGTGAGAACTGCTTTCCGAACTGGTGGTAAAGTTAATATTGACGGAATCTAAATAATGTATAACATTTTACAGATTCAAGTAAATCATTTCATTTCATAAAATCCAAAAAATAGTTTAATTTTAATGTCTAACATTCGCGGAAACATCAGAAATAATATAAGGATCCATAAAAACTAAATCAAAACCCCAGCACAAATGCGACCACACGCTCGACTTATTTACGTTTTATTACGTCAGATCCAAGTGTTATGAGCCATTGATCACAGAAACCCGGACCCGCAGGCTAAATCAAACGGAACGCATCAACATTTGTATCGGAATTACGAATAGAGAAGTTAAGAGGAAATTTCTTGAATCAATTGTGGGTACATACGGAATTCCGGATATCGTGACGTCACTCGAATCTGTAATAGTACCTAGAAACAAACAAAAACATGTTAGATTCTTTTGTTTTTTTTAGTAATAGTAATAATTTATTTCGCAACAGGTTTAACAATTTAGTTCCCTGACTTCTGAGCTAGGTATAAACCTGTTTTCAGAAGTCAGTGTCCTCTATTTTAAATAACAATCTTCCATATGAGGAAAAAGAACTATAAAGTAAATTACCAAAAAACACAAGAAAGAACTTTGTGTGTGTGTGTGTGTTTGTAGAACCATCGCAAAGGAATTTCCTACCTAACTAATCATGAATCACGTAAAACGACTCACTAATCTCAAAGTAATCGGTGTAAATACAAAAAAAAATAAACACGCACCAAAAAATAAATAAATGATTGAACTTTAACATTGCTTTATTATTAATGAATTACTTCTATTTAGCACCAAGAAACAATACATCTCCGACTTATATTGGAATATGACATTATACCCTTCAAATATGTATTTTGAATTAGCACTTAGCAACTAACTAATAAGAACCGAGCCATATATTTAGGAAGCGCTCCCCTTCTTAATATTGTAAGCGGGGAACAAGCGTCAATGTAAACGAATTCTAAAGCGACATGTTTAGGGAAACATAGAGTGGGACGCCCGAGGCGCGACGATGATTCGCAACTTGTATATGCAAAGATAGCTGTTCATATTTTCATCATCGCTTGCTGTGCAGCGTTTTGAAGCGATGGATGAACGAAACGTTTTTCGATTTTAATATCAATTTAACAATGTCCTAAAAAGAGAATATAAAAGTATATTATGACACATACATCACGTATTTATCTCTGAAGGGATATGCAGAGCCGTAACCAGGGTACCCACTTTTCTCCAACAGAAAAACTTTAAACCAACCAACCTACCAGTATGACTGTCAACGACCAATAGCCCTGGTCTTCCGCTCAGAATTTTAATAGCAAAAAGCATCACAAATACCCTCACAAAAATATTTTTCATCATCATCATCATCATCATCTCATCAGCCCGTTGCAGTCCACTGCTGGACACAGGCCTCTCCCAGGGTACGCCACAAAGCCTGGTCTACTGCTTTATGCATCAAATCGTATATGCAAAATATTTTTATACTAACAATATTTTTGATAATATCCTTCGAGATACAGTATGTTTCGGTCCAGGTCCACCGTGGACAGAAGACAGCAGATTGCATTGCCTATAGCTTAGCTAACCTTATTCTTACCAAAAAATAAACCACGCCCTGCTAAATAGTAAAATATATCAATGGTTGGCAGGCTAACTGACTTAGCGACTTAAAAAAAACGAAACTAGTTTTTAGGGTACGGAGAAAAACATGCTGATTCTGAATATACATAAAACTCAATGTCGCTTGTCAATTACCTTGCCCACTATCAATATATAAACGATTAAATCCTCCCATTAATCAAAGTCAGAGGCCAAAAGTCCTTGCTCGATCGGCATTAATAGTTTGTCCAGTATGAGGTTGACTTCGCCATAACTCAGGCCCACAGCCTACCCGCTCACCCAATAATGCCCAATATTTATTGTACAGCGTGTATGTTTGCAACGCTTCGGGAAAATTCTGCAAAAAATATATTTTCTGCCCTGACAGTTGATAGGGACAGTTCCTTCAGCGAGAGATATTTTTTGGGTCATTTAATTGATAGGCGATAGCGGTTAGACAAAATTATAATAGTTTTTTTCGTTTTGTTAGGTTTTTAACTGAAGAAATTTAAAATAAAAAAACAAGTTGAATAAAAAAATAAAATTTAAAAATACGTTGTCACTTAACGGCACACTTTTTAATTTAATAAGGAGTTAAAAAACATATTTATGAATTAACCCAGTCGCTTAAAAGCTATTTATGTAATTTTAACATCACGTAATGAAAATAAAATTATTTGAAACTAAACAATTTCAGATTATGACAAATCATGGACTTTAATAATAATATTTACTTAAGCTGTGTTTTTTTTATTTTACAGCAATATAAGATCGAAAATAAAAAGCATTTTCCCTAGCAACGTAAATATCTACCACTACACCGCTCCCAACTTGCGCCAGCCTACAACGATACCAAGAAAATTGTCAGCATAAACACGTACATCCGGATTCAGCTAAAGGGATAATGTAATTTGCCCGGTTATTCTCCCGGCGGGTCGTTAGCGCCGACGGATTCTGTTCGACACGTAAACACGGCTCGAAGGACCAAAACTAGTTTCACAATCAAAATTTGAGCAATAAAAAATATTTAGTATATTTCACATCTGGCTTTCGAAGACTTGTCGAAATAAGTCATGTGTGTTTTCGCGGTAACAAAGTATTTATGAATTATGACATGTCAATCCACGATTATGTCTTTCTGCTTATGGGCCGCTAGGCGACACTGCGCAGGCGCAATAACGGACAATGACTAGGCTCCTTCTGCTAGACGAAGCAGCCGCCTTTAATGCGGCGAAGATGGCCACTGTGGAGTTTTAGTTGGTATTGTCGTAGAGTGGTATTTAGTGTTAGGAACTCGGGCCGGGGGCTGCCTTACGTTTACGACCCATTCAACCACCCAGATGATCCCAGCAGCTCAACTCCGGAGCGTAAGGCCGACGAACACAATATAACCGCTCAGTCGCCGCTTTTAATACTGGGCGGTTGTGAGAAACATTGCATTTACACCGCGTAAAAAAATAGGTCACTTTGTGTATCTACCAAATTTCGTTCAAATTCATTCAGCTATTTATACGTGGATTATATAGATGTACATTGTACAGTTTCTATTTTTGCAAAAAAAACAGCTAGAAATGGATCTTAATTATTACATGTATTTTTGTTTAAAAAAAAAGAATTGCCCTTTCTGGCTATGGGGTGCATTTTGCCCGAACCCTTTTATACTTATTTTTTTATCTTGTTATAAATGTTTGTAAGCATCTCTATTGTACATATAGTGTACGAATAAATTTTTCTTATAATTACTTCTTTAGACATTTATGTAAGCTAATGAATTTACGTTGTAGCCCGGAGCACCATAACTAGACGTCTTTGTAACACCTCTAAAATAAGGTTTCACAACGGCCACTCTAGATTATTTGTATCCTAACCCATAAATAAAAATACAACCTACACAATACACTATCGATAAATCTAAATAACAAAACAAAATCCTACAAAAAAATACCAATCTCGTCGGACTAGTTAAACAAACTCCGCCGTATCCGGCCATGTCCGGTGACGTCGTCTATCCGGCGTCTCCGACGACCGGCGTAATACAATTTACCGGGTTAGCCGGTTGGACCCGCCGGCGACACTTCGGATTATAACCGGAATAAAATAGATTTTCTTCGGCGTGACACGAGAGCGTAGTTTGTATTATGGTTTTATTTGCTTTTCAGTGTGATGGGGCGTGTTTATCCAGGTTGATTTTCGAATTAAATCTCTAGAATATAGTATTTATAAGATATAGGTAATAAAAATTGAACCATCTGCAAGGTTTTATACAGGTCGGACGAAGGCGACTTTTACTGGTGGTAGGCCTCTTATATGTAAGGAGAGTCCGCCTGGTTGGGTACCAACGCAATGTCTATTTCTACCGCCACGCAACAGTATATAGTCACTGTTGTGGTGCGGTTTGAAGGACTTTGTAGCCAGTATAACTAATGGACAGAATAAGACTTAATATCTCATATCTCAGGATGGCGAGAGCAGTGAAATACCAAACAATACTTTGTAATTCAAGTAGTTGGATAGTGTTTCTACTGTTTCTGGGCGGTCGTATCGCTAACCATCATCAACAAAAGTTCTACGTGCATATCTGATAAGTTCTCTACAGGAATTTTGAGGGTGTGTGAAGTCTACCAATCTGCACTAGGCCAGAGTGGTGGACTAAGGCCTAATCCCTATCAGTAGTAGAGAGCCGTGCCCAGCAGTAGCACACTATATAATACAGGGCTGATATTATTATAATCAACCCCGAGCATCTAAATTCAAAGTAAAGTTATCTAACATATACTTTTAAATCTAATATCCAGAAAAAAAATAACAAAATAAATTTCTTATCCGTTTAACTTCCACAACGTTGTTAGCAAGGAATAATTCCGTTAGTACATATATTTATTATGGGCCCTTAACCGTAAAATACTAGCACTTAAGATACTTTGTACTAACAAAAAGATCCATTATCTGGGACCGTTGCGAAGATTTACGCGAGAGGTCCGCGCTAAGTATTTTAGTTGAATTCATTTGATATATGGAGATAGAAATTTAGCGGCTGGTTGTTATATTTATAATATCATTGACGTATTAAATTAATTGCAAGTGATTATATTCTCTTTGATTAAATATAATTTCGCTTTTGACGTATATTCTATAGACACAAACGTCGATATAAATTATTTGTTCAAAATCTGAACTAAAATGGCAACCGGTCAGGTGTACGGATTGCAATACAATTAAGTCGGACAGAATGAGTGTACACAACGCCAGATCTAGTACGTAATACATATATAATATGTATAATATTTATACACCTGACGTAATTTACGCCGATCTTAAAACTTATAGCGGCATTTCGGATAGACAAGGTGACATTACTGCATCTAATGGTAGAGTGACCTTCCAATGGAGTATCTTCGCGATGAGTCCGCCAATTCACAATATGCCGGCCTGTTTGAAACCGATATACACATTTATTTATTTATTTATTTGGACAAAAATTAGTTGTTACATTGTAGCATGGATACAAAAATCGATACAAAAATATAATTCAATGTACAACACTTTAAGTTGTCACAGCATGCACACATAATAACGTGTATTTTTCTCGGTAAATAAACATATTGAGAATGATATTACATAAGTTATACAACAAACTTAAGACAAAAGCAAACGAAATGATATTTAAAATTTAAAGAAGATATTACATAAATTAAATAGCAAACTTAAAACAAATGAAATTATATTTAAAATTTAAAAGCAGATATTACATAAATTAAACAGCAAACTTAACACAAAAACAAACGATATGATATTTAATATTTAAAAGAATAACAAAACTAATAATAAATAAAGCAATTAAATTTATAAAAACTAATATCATCCCTTCAGCAACGCCAAGACAACTTTTTTGAAATTATTACACATTATACATTACACAATTACACAGGCTGATCTAGAATGAAGGCCAGCCTTACACTGCCGATAACGCCGAAAGCGTCTTATGGTGCGCAGGGCTCCTGAGCCTAATAGTACTCTAGACAAAATCGCGCGGTTGTGAACAACATCTAAGACACGTCCGTCGGAGGTAGCCCGCAGCCGTCGTAAGGTACGGTGGACCCACCATAACCGTTCAGACCCCAAAAGACTGATCCAGAAAGATGACTTACATGGGCGAGTCCAGCGGATTTTATACCTTATGTATGGTAGTTGCGTGGCTGACACAAATATCCCACTAGCATCAGTGTGTTTTACCGCGGATCTTCGATAAACGCCTATTGTATTAATATAATAATAATATCAGCCCTGTATTATATACTGGCCCACTGTTGGGCGCGGCCTTCCACTACTGAGAGGGATCAAACATTAGTCCACCACGCTGGCCTAGTGAATTGGTAGACTTCATAGACCCTCGAAATTCCTATTGACAGCTTTTAGGTATGCAGGTTTCCTCAGGATGTTTTCCTTCACCGTTATAACAAGCGATAATTCACAAAGAATTCTCACATAACTTTAAAAAAGCCAGAGGTTTGTGCCTTTGGGATTAGAACCTGAAGACATTTATCTGGGCAGACCGTTCCACACTAAACTACTGCCCTACTAAAGCCTTATTTTTATACTAAATCCTTTAACTAACTAGCGCATATGTATTAAAAAATATAAATGGAACATCCGTGACGTAAATTACATTCTGTTTTATAACGCAAATTGCGATGCATTATATTTGGTCATTAAAATTTACATATTAACATATTTTAAGCGCAGATAATATAGTGGTAATACTTGTATGATAGTAACAGTACCGGACTCATATTTTTTCTTTACTATTATCAAATGTTTACATTTTATACATTATAACACAGAAGGAATTACTAAAATCCGGTAAAAATCAACAAGTTTTAAATCTTTCAATTTGGGTAAGTAAGAAGAAACAAAAAAGACAATACCCACATTTGACATCATCAAGAATTTCGACGCGTGCAAGAAAGAGATAAAGCGATATCCCAACGCGCCCACTTCTGCACATTATAATAATAATAATAACAGCCCTGTATTATATACTTGCCCACTGCTGAGCACGGGCCTCCTCTACTACTGAGAGGGATTAGGCCTTAGTCCACCGCGCTGGCCTAGTGCGGATTGGTAGACTTCACACACCTTCGAAATTCCTATAGAGAACTTCTCAGATGTGCAGGTTTCCTCACGATGTTTTCCTTCACCGTTAAAACGCGAAAATTCACAAAGAATACACACATGATTTTTAGAAAAGTCAGAGGTGTGTGCCCGATTTGAACCTGCGGACATTCGTCTCGGCAGTCCGTTCCACACCCAACTAGGCTATTCTGCTGCACATTGCAATATTTGAAATATAAATTACTGGCTTATTTTTAACCGAGTTTTATGCAGTTTTCACAAGAATGTTTCTTTTTCGTATTAATAATCATTACATATACAATAATGTACAAAATCAAGCATAGGACGCACCTCTATTGTAGGTCAGCGGTCAGTAAACGACACTCGCTTTAGATATCCCGAGGAAGGTTTTTACGTATCTTTGAGATGCTGACGCTTTGCAATAATCAAAAGACATGTGGATATCAATTCTCGAAATCAAATCCCTGAAGGTTCGAAATTAGGCTAGTTGTAGTAAATAAACGCGATCCATTCCTCAAAAGATGCTTTAAGGTCCTACTGTGGAGTGGAATAAAAGCTTTATCTCACAAAGAGCGCTATTTTCATATTATAATATTTTATAATGCAGAAAAGGATTTTTACGACTACCATTAAGAATAAATAACTACTAAAAATAGAAATATCTTTCGCAGGTAACAATAACGCGCCAAAACATACATGTTTAGTGGAATACAAAAATTTGCTAAAAGCATAGGAGAGCAGACAAAAACTAAAACATCAAAAAATATTTTCGTAGCGAAATATTACTGTTTATTTATGACATGATAATTTTACGTTGAGAGAAGAATAAAATACAAGGGGAAAATAATGCTGCTGCGGGCGTTATGCGTCGTCTGTATACAGGGTGTGGTTTTAAGCAACTGTTTGCTAAAACGCTCTAAATATTTCACTAAAATGCGTATAAAATATCGTCTATTTTGTATTTCTAGCACGTAGACAGTTCTTTGCTTGTAAAGTTGTGTAAAAACGTTTTTGAAGATCATAAATTTCTTGGGTAATTTTCCAAATCCTTAGTGTGCAGCAAAAGCAACTTTTACATTTACCACAAGTAAAGAAAGAAAACGATTAATTTAATTGCATGAATTTGTCGTTTACTTTTCTATTTTTTTTATTGCCTTAGTAGGTAAACGAGCAAGCAGACCTAATGGTATGCAGCATCCACTGCCCATGGACTAAAGTAATGCCAGAGGTACAACCAAGCCTTTGCCTACAGGGCAATGTTAATTCTAATGTCATGGATTGATTTGCTTACCCTTATCCGATATAATTACTGTATCGAATCCAAGAAATTGCAATAGAAGATAACAATCAACGAAAATTTTGGTTATCAAAAACAATCTTACATCGCAAAAAAGGCCCTTTGACCGAGAAACTCTGTGTATATACGGGAATGATAAAGGAAGTGATAAGATAAGTCTTTTTTAATATTGGAAATATGTTTTTGAAATTTAAGCATACATTTACCAAAATAAAATATTTACTTTGTTCTTTAAAATATGTTTCTATTGGAGCACGTTACAGTGAAACGACCCCAAATAATATACACATCGTATAATAATGAATAAATATACTTTTTCAAAACATGAACATACAATAAAATATTTCAAAAGCAACTAAAAATAATCACGAAATTGCAGTGCATTATCTTTGCATGGCAATTCTCATTGTAGTGTGAGCTTATGCCAAGTACAATCGTGAAGCCGTTGCTAAGCCACGCCTTGAAAGGCTCATACTGTATATGGAACTGCGTAACGAGTGAAGGAAAGTTTCCACAGAACTTGCTTCTTTGTACATGTTTTTCGGAATTCCTTCGAAATATTTGTTCTCGTGATTGTACGATTCAGACTTACTCTGAGCTTGTTTGTTTTATTAATTATTATTTTAATAATTATGATTAAGAATGGCAACTGCACTTATGAAAAACATTCGACTTCGTATTTTACGATCAATAAGTTTCTTATGTTTACGCGAATATTAGGCATTGAAATAAAAATATTTAACAATTTTTTACGCGATAAAGTCCATAAAATAGTTTTATTTCAAGATTAGTAAATACATGATTAATGAAATAACTATCCTATACTTTACCGTGATTTATATAAATTCTTAAAACCTGAAGCCATTGTCGACATTTAACAAACTACAAAACAAAAAAGGATCTCAATCCAACAGAATCCTCACATTAACCTAATTAATATAACTTCAATCAGAAAAAGCAAATTATGAACATTTAAAACATGAACTGCGCAGATTGAAATGGAAAACAATCAGCCGGTACGTGCCAGGTGCCTTCGTCGACAATTAAAACAAAACAATCTCGAGACGCTCTGAGCAAAAATGGCTTCAATTATGTTCGTACAAACAGACGGTTTTCGCAACTTGTTCATTGACGTATTTTAGTATTACGTTAGAGATTCATCTTATGTTATTACTGCAGTATGGAGCTAAGTGAGTGTTCCTATTGTTGGCGCAATATCATTTATATATTTTATGACATAAATATATGTCTTTTTTCTTTATTTATAAATTTAAGTTATTCAGCACGGGCCAAACAACAATATAATCTTACTCTAAATTTAACAATACTAATGACTACAATAAAAATATAATTAAATTCAAACAGATAACAAAATAACTGTATCCAATACTTAATTATCTTATTAATATTATAGATGCGAATATTTAAGATTATTTTCGGATGTTTCATGTTTGAATGTTTGTTAAAAGTAAACGCAGAAATCACTGGACGGATTTAGATGATTTTTTCCACTGGGATAGACCATGTCTTGAATTATGTAGGCTTCCTTTTGTTCCGGTTATGTTCCCGTAAGAAATATTTAGATTTTTAAACATATTTTTTAAAATAGATGGCGCTGAAATTGTATACATAGAGCTATAGATAGCTACAGTGATTTGGGGAGTTTCGTTGCAGGAAAGTGTGAAGCCGCGAGTAAATTTTCAAAATTCCTTCTGCGGTTTATATAATATTAACAATTAGATGTTTTATTTAATGAATAAGGCGTGTCTGTAAAACTCACATTTCAACATTAACATAACTTATCAAAACAATACAAGGCAATCTCCTAGTAACATCAACATAAAAACTGCATTCATTTCATTTCATTTCAATTGATTTTAGAACGTTGCTGTTTAAAAATAAATTCCATTACCCAGAAATATTTAAATTAAAACTTTATCGCATATCTCATTGTACCATATGAAACAATTGACAAGAAAATAAAATCAAATATATTTTAACGAAATTCGTTCAGGTCCTTTGTCCGAGATGGTTTGTTTGGCTTACCCGATTAACT